>NC_059360.1:49045000-49195000 GCF_019703515.2 Myxocyprinus asiaticus | reverse complement strand
CCAGATGTGATACTTTGTGTCAATGGAACTCAACCTGATGAATAAAATGAATATCAGCATTCAAAATCTGTTACAATAGTTTTTCAACATTCTAACGCAGGGGTACATAACTTTGGAAAGCCCGGGGGTTTTTAGCCTCGAGGGCCGCACTGTTATTTATAAGGTATTCGAATAGTTAGGATAATCTCTAATATGTCTTTTATTTGCATAAATTAATGAGACTGAAACTTGACACACTGTTTAACCCTTTAAGCTCGGATTTTATTTTTTTAAATATTAATAACCAATCTTGACCAACACAAAATAGGTATCGTTTGAAAGTTTAGAAGCTCCACTTTCCAATGCATGTAGACATTATGACCAAAACTGAACAAGTGCTTTGAAATTTACAGATAAATCAGAAGTGTTCTGTTTTGATCATTCATAAATCAAATTGCACTGTATATATTATTGTAATCAGTAAAAACATCAAACTGATCAAATATCCATGTGTCATATGTTGTTAGAAAGCTCTCAAAGAGTAAAATACAACCAGCCTATTCTTTTTACACACAGTCAAAAACATAGCGAGTAATAGCTAAGTATATGTCTTTGACAATTATGTTAGTGTTGCTTAAATGCCGCATTTTCACTTATAACTTCAGGAAATATAAACGGAATATAAAATATCACATACCATTATTTAGAGGAGGTGATTATCTTTCAAACGAGTCCACACACAAGATAATCAGATGTATAGATCATTAGATAATCCACATGAAGCACAATGTTACATATGACCACCAGGAGATGGCGCCAAATACATGACACAGACTCAATGATGACTCAAATGACACAGAATGAAACTCATTCTGTGAAATCTCATTACTAAAATCATGTCTGCATGCTATGCAAACCTTTAGTCATTGTTGTGTTTGCTTGTGTAATTAGTTCTTATGTACAATTATTATGTTTTATTTGTTTGGAGATGTTTTTGGACACTATGATAAATTATGTTTTTATTAATGCTATAACTTTTGATTGCTTTGTCGTATCAACACTTTATTTACACCTAGAGATATATATAATGTCAAATTAGAACAATAAGGGGGGAAACAGTAAAGTTTTTGTGATTTCTCAGCAGTTTCTTAAGCTGAGAATCTCTGAAGTTATCATAATGTATATCATTAAAAAATCTGAAAACTTTTCTTTACAGTGATACCAAACACTTGACCCTCCTGTTTTTTTTTTTTTTTGTCGAGTTATAAGCTTTTAATTTTGGGTATGCCACTGAAACAGGAAATCTTTAAAAACACCTTCAGAGCTTAAAGGGATAATACAATAGTTATACAGTTTTTTAAAGGTGTATAGATACAATTAATTCATTCTCTTATGTTATTTAATTATCAATTATTCCTCATGTTTCTAACCAGGAGAGCAGTGAAGCATCTTTAATGACCGTCTCTTCAGTTGGGTTGAAGTCCAGAGCACTTTTATCCAAACCCAACAGTTCAGCGATCCGCTCGGCACCGTAAAGATCTCCATATTTATTTATGACCTACAGAAAGACACACACACACACACACACACAGCATCAATATCTGACCACTTTAAACTTGACCTGTGAGATACTGACCTCAGATCACGCATTACAGCTCTGGAGATTCATTCAAACACTGAACATGAAAACACAACCACATTTCACAGGTTTTGTTTTTAAATCACATTCATCAGTCTGAATGTAATCATCACAATACAACAGCTCTGAATCTGTGTGACTGAATCCTAAAATATACAATCTCAGTCCTTAAAATTCTCACTTGCCTTGCGTTTGACAAATTTGTCCCAGTAGTTGTTGGGGAAAGATCTGCACAACATAAAATACAATTTATTAGAATTTCTCACATGAAAGAGAATGTGAAGTATGGTTAATAATAATAATAATAATAATAATAATATTCATTTATAATCTGTCTGTATTGCAGTGTTGGGGAGGAAACTACTCATAACTTTAAGCTGATAAACTACAGTCAAGCTGCTCTTTTAAAAAATGAGTTATATAAATGACAAGATGCTTAAAAAAATACTACATTTAAGAAAATATTTTTCCATTTTATCACCTGAGAGTTACAGGGTGACACTACACAACAAGATTGCCAACATTAAATTAAACATGTACATTTATTCAAAATATAAACTTATAAAACTAGAAAACACAGTTTCAAATGCTAGATATAAGGGAGTAATTTATTTAACCAGTTTATGCAACCTTCAGTCCCTTTAAGACTGCACGGGCTCAAGTGAATCAGTGAATCATTTATGTGAACATTTACATGTACCGTCCGAACAAACTGGTTCAGTAAAATGAATTGAAGTTCAAATGCTAGATATAAGGGAGTCATTTATTTAACTAGTTTATGCAACCTTCAGCCCCTTTAAGGCTGCATGGGCTCAAATGAATCAGTGAATCATTTATGTGAACATTTACATGAACCGTCCGAACAAACTGGTTCAGTAAAATGAATTGAAGTTCAAATGCTAGATATAAGGGAGTCATTTATTTAACCAGTTTATGCAACCTTCAGTCCCTTTAAAGCTGCACGGGTTCAAGAGAATCAGTGAATCATTTATGTGAACATTTACATGAACCATCTGAACAAACTGGTTCAGTAAAATGAATTGAAGCTTAAATGCTAGATATAAGGGAGTCATTTATTTAACTAGTTTATGCAACCTTCAGTCCCTTTAAAGCTGCATGGGCTCAAATGAATCAGTGAATCATTTATGTGAACATTTACATGAACCATCCAAACAAACTGGTTCAGTAAAATTAATTGAAGTTCAAATGCTAGATATAAGGGAGTCATTTATTTAACCAGTTTATGCAACTATCAGTCCCTTTAAGACTGCACGGGCTCAAGTGAATCAGTGAATCATTTATGTGAACATTTACATGAACCGTCCGAACAAACTGGTTCAGTAAAATGAATTGAAGTTCAAATGCTAGATATAAGGGAGTCGTTTATTTAACCAGTTATGCAACCTTCAGTCCCTTTAAAGCTGCACGGGCTCAAATGAATCAGTGAATCATTTATGTGAACATTTACATGAACCGTCCGAACAAACTGGTTCAGTAAAATGAATTGAAGTTCAAATGCTAGATATAAGGGAGTCATTTATTTAACTAGTTTATGCAACCTTCAGTCCCTTTAAAGCTGCACGGGCTCAAATGAATCAGTGAATCATTTATGTGAACATTTACATTTACAGTCCGAAAGAACCTATTCACTTAATTATTGGGTTTTTCACAGCGTTACATATGACAGAGAGAGGACAGTTTAGGTGAATGTGTTTGATTACTCCCTTGGCTCGATTGTGGCGTTTTGTGATGCTACAGTGCTACTCGCTGGAAAATGTAGCTTGTAACTGGAAAAGCGACTGGTTTATTGTCCATAATATTGTTTGTATATTGTATATACCCATCTATACTTTTAGAGCTAGGTCCTGATTCACAAAGAAGTGTAAGTTATCTTATTCATATGCATTGTATTGTTTCATGTTTTATGCGTGTCAACTGAAACTGAAGCTCTGATGATTCTTTTCATTCTTTATAATCTGATGGTTTTGTTGTTGTCAGACTCACGGTGTGTTGATGACGAGTCTGTCCCACTGTCCTTTAATGTCATCATCAGACGGTTGTTCAGTGATGTACAAACCATCAAACTCCAGCTTACGAGCGATTTCCTTCTCACGCTTAAAAACCACCAAAGGCACCTGGACAGTAAAACATTGTGCTGATTCATTTGTTTGTAACACATGATGAAGTCATCCACATGACAGTGTGCTCACGGGTTTGTGTATAGTGAACACTGGTGTGTTGTGAAGTACCTTCAGATAATAATATCCCACCACACAGAGGAACGAGATGAGCGTGTGCATGACGGCGAGGAATCGGAGAGTCGGTGCCATGTAACCGGTGCTCTCCTGAAGAACAAAATACTCCACAACGCCTTCATCATCATCTTCCTCTCGACGAGTCCACGGGTCCAGATCATCAGAGTCCTCACCGGTCACCTTCAAACACACCAATGTAACTAATGTATTTAACTACCAAAAATCAGCGTATTCAAAACATCTGCATTTACATAAGATTTGAAATACGTCAAAATGTCAAAACGTAAAGTCATGCACAGAACACTTGTACACATTGGAGAAGATAGTAAGAACAGTGTTTATATACAGCGCAAAATCTGTGATGGGGAAAAATCGAAGTGTGTCCTTACCATCCGTAGCCATTTACATGACCACGTTGTTGGATTATTAAGCATACATGGTGTATGTAAACATGCTAAATGACTGGATCATTGTACATTATCTCTTATATGTTGAATGCACATGAAACTTCAATCTCAAACAGACATTTTATAAACTGTTGAATCACCTTGTAGAAGAGCAGGATGAAGTTGATGGCAAACGCCACAAACAGAGCGAGGAAACGCAGGTTGTAAAAGTTTCTGGCCAGATAATTCTGTAAAACAAACACACACACACACACACACAGGACGTCTGGAGTTATATATACTTTGTAAGTGTCACTGGGATCAGAGGAGGACCTCACAGAACACACTCATGATTCTCCAGTGGTGTATAAACACATCTCTTCAGATCTCTCACAGCTCATTATCAGTCTGATGGACCGAACAGACACGACATTCACATGAGTCACACCATCACTGAACATGCAAAAATGATCAGTAAACAAAGTTTTCAATCCAAACTTACTAGATGTCACTGCAAAATCAACACTATTTTCCACATTCCACATACAGTAAGTCTTTAAATCAAAAGGATTTTACACTGTGATATGATTTCTGATCATTTGTTTACTGATGTTATAAATCTTGTTGAAACATCAGTGCAGCTGCTCACCAGCATTTTAGTCTGATAGACATCCAGACCGGCGAAAAATGATGCCATGAACGCCTCGGCCGGCTCTTTCCTCTGTCCACGTCTTTTCTTCATTGGCTTCTTGTCTTCCTTTGACAGCGGGTCTTTGAGCACTTCCTCTTTACTCTTGTCCTGGTCTTTCTTCTCTCCATCCTCCATACTGGAGAATTAAACATGCTTAATGTAGTGAGAGTGAATCTGGTGAAAATGACCTCAACAATCATAAACCACAAACAACACACACATACTCTGCCTTCTCGGATTCACATTTAGTTTCAGTCTCGGATGCTTGTTTAGTGGCCGCTTCCTGCACAGAACAAAAGACAACAGTCATCCACTCTTATATACAAAAACAGCATTTTTATCTTTCCCAAAGTCAAATTATCTAGACTCAATTTATATACTTTTTGCAAACCCAAATTGATTAAATAAAGCAATAAGCCACAAGAGGCCGTGTGTTACAGTGATTTTACCAGGACGTGTTCTGGCATGACAAATGGGTCATTCCGTGTCAACTCAACCAGAGGTCCCCAGCTCAAAATAGTGATTTTTATTGTATTTATTTTTTTATTTCTGGTGAAAGAAATACATAAATGAAGATTAAAGCCAAAATATTAAATTCCATGGATGAATATTTATTGAGTAATCCACTATTTTGTAGAGGGGGGTCAAAATGGCTATTTTCACCTATGATTTTGGAGCAAAACCACAGATAAAAAAATACCCTTAGAAAGGTGTCAGTGTCATTATTTTATTTTTACACAGAGATTGGTAGATCTATTACTAAAATCAGTTGACTTCAGCAATCCTTGTTGCATTATATGCCAATGGTGTGAGTCCAAAAATGGGAAAAAGCACTTTTCGTGTTCTTTTTCCAAAGTTGGCGTGCCTGTAACTCAAGAAGCATTAAAGATATCTTAATACTTTTCTTTTGCTATTTCCATTTATAATATGGTTCAGTACCAGAGATATGGGGCTCTCAATGTGGCTCCATGTGCAAAACTGTTGAATTTTACCCATTTTCAATGGTCGAAAACCAAATGTGGGTCACTTTGTATAAAGCTGATACTTATTGTATTTAAAGAGGAAATTCTGAAGAACAAATAATGCTGAAACTAGAAATGTACCTTTATTTATTCAACTTGACCATTTCAGTGTATTTTTGTCACTCAGACATTGTTAAAAATTGGTATTTTCTATGCAATTGTTTTGATGGAGAGAAACAATATACAGTTCTAGTTTCAACATTATTTGTACTTCAGACCACTGGAAATGTGTACAATTTAACAATTAACTCATGGAGCCACATTGAGATCCCCATATCTCTGGAACTGAACCATATAGGGCCTTAAAAATGAAGATATAAAAATGTTTTTTTGTTCTGAACCCGATTCCAAAAGGATATTAAGCTATCTTTCCCTCTTTTTGAGTTACAGGCACGCCAACTTTGGAAAAAGAACATGATAAGTGTTTTTTCCCATTTTTGAACTGTCACCATTGGCATATAATGCATCAAGGACTGCTGAAGTCAACTGATTTTAGTAATAGATCTACCAATCTCTGTGTAAAAATAAAATAATGACACTGACACCTTTCTAAGGTTATTTTTTTATCTGTGGTTTTGCTCCAAAATCATAGGTGAAAATTGCCATTTTGACCCCAGTCTACAAAATAGTGGATTACTCAATAAATATTCATCCATGGAATTTAATATTTTGGCTTTAAACTTCATTTATGTATTTCTTTCACCAGAAAAAACAAAAAACAAAATCACAATCACAATTTTGAGCTGGGGACCTCTGGATGAGTTGACACAGAATGACCCAAACTACTTTCACACAATCAATTTACCACTAAATCTTTGAAGTTCAGATGTGGCTTTTTCTTTGAAACTGTCTAAAATGCCAACATTCCAGAGTCTCTTCTCTTTACTGTTCCAGATGGAACCGGTGTTTGTCATGTACTGGTCATTAAAACTGCCAGTTTAGGAGCTGTGAGGAGTCTGTTGCTCAAACTAGAGACTGATGGACTTGCATTGTTGTTGTGCATTATCTCTCTCTATTCTGCTTAAATCCAGTTTGATTTCTTCTTTCAAGACAGTTGTTCATGGAATAGCCCACTGTAACGAGGAGGAGGGCGTGGCCGGCCGTGATGGAGCACGGCCGGCGCTGAATCAGCTGATCAGCGGGAGAGCGAGAAAAGGGGCGGCTGGAGGCGCCGGTTCGAGAGAGAGAGACGCACGCGCCCGCACTGCACATTTGTTTATGTTGGTTTTAAGTTTATCATTAAACTTTATGTTTACTGTTCAGCCGATTCCCGACTCCTCCCCTGCCTGTCCTTTAACTGTTACAGTGGTGCCGAAATCCGGGAGGGAGGAGGGATGCACTGTTGCGGAGTCCTCGCTGCTGCCATCCGCCAGGGGAGCAGCAGCAGCAGCTGTATGCCTGGGGACGGAGGGGTCACTGTCGGCTGCCGAGAAGGGGAGGAGCAGTTCCATCTGCCAGGGGCCGGAGGACTCGCTGCCATCCGCCGGGGGAGGAGCGAGCTGGTGTCCACCAGAGGGCGGAGGAGCGGTTGAGGACCGGGAGACAGCACGTCCGGGAGCTGGCGAGCAAGTTCTTCTCTCTCTCTCTCTCTGTGTGTCTCTGCTCACCCTTTCCCTCTCTCCACGCCTCCCCGCGTCTCTCCCCCCAGGTTCACAGGAGGCAGGGTGGGCCACCGGCTGACAGAACGGCTGGAAAGGCAGCGTCTCCCCCCAGAGATGGGGGGGAGGGGGGAAGTTAGTCAGACCAGTGGCGCCATGGCTTGAATCGGGCGGGGGAGGAGTGTGACGAGGAGGAGGGCATGGCCGGGCTGTGATGGAGCACGGCCGGTGTTGAATCAGCTGATCAGCGGGAGAGCGAGAAAAGGGGTGGCCGGAGGTGCCGGTTCGAGAGAGAGAGACACATGTGGCCGCGCTGCACGTTTGTTTATGTTGGTTTTAAGTTTACCATTAAACTTTATGTTTACTGTTCAGCCGGTTCCCGCCTCCTCCTTGCCCGTCCTTTATGTGTTACACCCTCCTTTCTCAAAAGAACCATAGACTGTTTCTAGAGAAATGTTCTTCTGTTTAGCCATTTTAAAGCTGAAATTCTACTTGCAAGTCTAAAATGACACTGTATTGCGATGTTTTAATTTCTTTTAAATAGCACAACCGTTTTTAACTGTTCTAATAATAAGAAATGTTTCTTGAGTACCAAACTAGCACATTAAAATTATTTCTTAAAGATGATGTGTTTTCTAGAGTAATGACTGCTGAAAATGGGGCTGATATCGCAGGTAAAAATGTCAATATTATTATTAGGGCAGTCGATTTAACATGTTAATTTTGTACGATTACTTATATGAAAAATAATGCATAAAAAAAAATGAATGCAATTAATCGTGCCCCCGACCTGTACGTAAATTCCGTTATAAGGAATGTTACTACCATCGGAGCAATTCAAGCTTGATGTCCCTTGTTGATGCAGTAGGGGGCAGTAAGTGCAACTCCAGCTGTACAAACAACACGCCTCGTCAAACCAATGACCAGGCAGCATAGCCTTTCACAGACACGCTTTTGTGCTCGAAGACAGCTGGACTGAGCTGGGATCTCAAGACGTAATTTTCAAAGTTTCAAACTATGCTTAACTTTACATATTGAGCTAAAAACACAGTTTTTATGACTAGAGACACTGAAAACTAGTGAGACACGGCACAACCAAAATGAGACACTCCAAAATGTCCGTCTGATGCATGAGTACATAGACCAGCAGTTGAAAATAGACCAGAGGAAAGTAGGCCAATAATAGGGTTATGTTCAATGAAATGGAAATAACAATAATAAAAACATTTTGACTTTAAAGGCACTTTTTGTGTTATCTAAACGTGTTACTTATTTATATGTATATGATGCATTTGAATTATCCAAATTATAATATTTATTATAAATTATATTTAAATAACCCTAACCCTAAATATTATAAATTACCTTAATTTGGGGGCCTTTCTCAGTAAATACTGATATGCGATTACTTACGATTAATTTGATTAATTAATTGGCACATCATGTTATTATGTGTCTTGTCCAATCAGAATTAATAACACACACAGCAGACTTCATGCAGCAGTTTCACAATTAATATGATGTCATCGTGCATTATATGATGTACAGTATATTGACCTGAGCTTTCTTCTGATGTACAGCGCTGGCTAAAGAAGGAGTGTCCTCTCCAACCACCTCTGACACGTCTCCGAGACCCGGCTCCATCCCGTGTTTGCCTCCTTCTCTCCTGGGATGAATGTTCATGAGTTCTGACATGAGGTCCATCTCAGTCTGCTCTCCGGCTGCGATATGTCTGAGCTCGGCTACTGAAGACATGTCACAGTATTCCAGCTTCTCAATCTCCAGAACGTCTCCATGGATCCCAAACTGTGTGGGATCAGGCATGTTGCCCAGAATATCCGTCACCTTCATGTTTTTAGCTCCTTCCACGAGACCTCCACCAAACAAGGTGGACCACAGGATGTGGAAGAACCCCCACATCAGGTTGTAGAAGAAGCGGAACATACCGGTGAAGATCATCCAGAAAAAGTAGAAAAACCCTCGTATCATTTCCCTCACGCTCATCTTCCTCAACCTCCTGTACTGCCTCTTCATGCTCTTGAGGGTCAACATCTGCCGGAGGTTGGCCAGACTCTTCCTCATGGAGACACAGGCCAGAGTGAATGCTGAGGAAGACTCCAGTGCACCATCTTCCTCTTCCTCCTCTAGATTCTCAGCCACACTCTGAGCATCTTCATCTTCATCATCCTCAGGTCTCTCGGCAGCATCCGGCTCAGAGATCAGAGACGCCAACTGCATCTCAAAGATGGTGTCCTCGCAGAAGTTCACAAACAGCTCCATCTTCTCGGATTCTCCGCCCTCGTTGACGACATCAAAGATGAACTGCCGTTTGGACTCTTTGACCTGCGGTTTCTCCCATTGGGTTCTGCTGGACTCGCTGATCTCAAAGTAGACTCGCTCGATTCTCTTCGCGCCGCCAATGATCTCG
Organism: Myxocyprinus asiaticus; assembly: GCF_019703515.2. Taxonomy (NCBI): domain Eukaryota; kingdom Metazoa; phylum Chordata; class Actinopteri; order Cypriniformes; family Catostomidae; genus Myxocyprinus; species Myxocyprinus asiaticus. The sequence continues at coordinate 49,185,002 of NC_059360.1, read as the reverse complement.
ATGCGGCCCAGGAAGGGCTCAAAGTAGTTCAGGACGCTCTCTGCTAAGTTCAGGAAGGTGGCGAGACGGGAATCGTGAGGCATGTGCTCTGATAGGTTGGTGAGCAGAACCGCCACGTTGAAGCCGATGTCCTTCGCGGGTTCGTGGAAGCGTTTCACAAACTCCTCATAATTGAACATGTCATTCTCGTCGGCCTCAGCGCAGGACAGCAGAAACTCAATCTCAGATTGTGAGTACTGTTTCTGGTTCTCCATGGACTTCTGGAACTCTTTCTTGGAGATAACTCCTTTCCTGTCGGGATCGTGTTCTTTGAAGTTTTCAGAGGTGGTTAGATCTTTCAGTTTTAGGAACATGTCAAAGAACTTCAGGATCATCTCAACATTGTTGGAGGACTCCACTAGAGTATCCACCATCTGTTTGCCGATAGTCCCGTTAACAACATTTCCTTTGAAAGAAAAACACAGTAAGTGTCCATTATTCGTAACTTTCCACTATAACCATGTGTTGGGTATAATCTAATAACAAAGTAAATAATTTCTGCAATCTAATTACTTTTTACTACAAAAAGTAGTGTAACTTCTTGTAATCAGATTACAGTTACTGACTTTCAATTAAAGGATTAGTTCATCCAAAAATTATAATCCTCTCATGATTTACTCACCTTTAAGCCATCCCAGATGTGTATGTCTTTCCTTCTTCAGCAGAACCAAAATTAAGATTTTTATAAGCACATTTCAGCTCAGTTTGTCCAGCGAATGGGTGCCATGACGCTGCTGGCCGTCTGACGGTCCAAAAGGCATATTTAAGCAGCATAAAAGTAATCCACATTCGATCAATGAATGTCTTCTGAAGAAAATCGATAGGTTTGTGAAAAAAAATATATCGATACTTAATCGATAATTAAAACTTTAACTTTTAAGACAACGCTTCCTGCTACCAGTCGAACCATCACGGAGCTGTCGCGTGACGTAAGGGTGATGGCATGTTCACACGAGAAGTTGGAAATGCACGCTTTGTATACAACAGAGGAATGAATGTCACGTGACAGTTACTGTAGGTAATTTCAAACAGCAATACAGTGATGGGCGGAAGCAACGATTTAAAGTTTGTGTGGATTACTTTTATGCTGCCTAAATGTGCCTTTTGCACCGTCAAACAGCCAGCAGACTCACGGCACACATTCACTTGCATTGTATGGACGAACTGAGCTGAAATGTGCTTATAACATTTATTTCGGTTCTGCTGAAGAAGGAAAGACATACACATCTGGGATGGCTTAAAGGTGATTAATTCATGACAGAATTATCATTTTTGGGTGAACTATCCTTTAAGTTAATTCGTTTTAAGTACATTAATTAGGTTACACATTTTTCTAAAATAATATTATGTAAAATGCATGTAAAACATGAATTATGTTCATATGTACATCTGTCTGTGACCCTAATGAGTCACTGAAAGGGAGAAATGTGTGGTTCTGAGTGTATGACTTGAGCGTGACAATGAATTATATATAAGTATTATATACATTATTTTGAATTCGTTGAGCAGGAAAACAAAAACCTTACTGTGAATAGTGTTTTTAGAAAGTAACTGACAAGTAATTAGTAATGTGATTACTTTTTATAAAGTAATAAGTCAGTAATCTGATTAAAATTTCGCCATTTTTAATTCGTAATTTGTAGTGGATTACTTTTAAAAGTAACTTACCTAACACTGCTAATACCCACCCATGTTGTAACCAGGTGCGGTAAGTAATTTGTCTCCAAAACTGCTGTGTCATGTGACATAACCACAGCCAATCATAACATACAGCATTTGGGGCCGTATTTTAAGAGCGCCAAGTGCTAAGCGCAGCGCTATGTGATACATCGTCAGGGGGCATGGCCATTAAGTTTTGGTATTTTCATGCAAGCATACACTAAGTCTAGGCGCAAGTGGGTTTGACCAAAGTGCACGTGCAAAGCGCTAATGGGCTGGATCAAGTGCAATTTAATTTGGAGGTTCTTCTCCGGTTATTGCACCATCTGCATCCTGTTATATAGTCCATTGCCTGTCAAGCACCAGCGATATAAATAAAGACAGCATATTCACAGTTCTAAGTATGGTAGTGTAAAAGGGCTGTACACAATTAATTAGATGAATTGAAATATGGACTTATGTTCTTTTGTGCATTACGAAGTGTTAAAAAAAATCATACCTCCCAAAATTTTGGGGGGCCTGGGTAGCTCAGTGAGTAAAGACGTTGACTACCACCCCTGGAGTTTGAATCCAGCGCGTGCTGAGTGACTCCAGCCAGGTCTCCTAAGCAACCAAATTGGCCCGGTTGCTAGGGAGGGTAGAGTCACATGGGGTAACCTCCTTGTGGTCGCTATAATGTGGTTCTCGCTCTCGGTGGGGAGCGTGGTGAGTTGTGCATGGATGAATACGGAGAATAGCGTGAAGCCTCCATACATGCTATGTATCAACAAGTCACGTGATAAGATGCGCGGATTGACAGTCTCAGATGCGGAGGCAACTGAGATTCGTCCTCCACCACCCGGATTGAGGCGAGTCACTATGCCACCACGAGGACTTAGAGCGCATTGGGAATTGGGCATTCCAAATTAGGGAGAAAAGAAAATGCCTCCCCAAATTTTAACATTTTACCCTTTCCAACTTCTTCCACAAAATCACTCTACGACAACAGATGGAAAGATACCAATACAAATTCGATCATAAATACAATTGTAAATATAAATAATAATAAAAATAAAAAAAAATAAACCATGACCTCTAGAAAGTTTAACACAAATTTTTGTTTCATAAAACGGCTACAACAGTGATTGTCATGGACATAATTTCATGTTTCACTGTATTTTCAGAGTTTGGACATGAACTTTATCACCACCTGCTGGTGGAATCTCTAAACTGCAAATGCAGGAACTGAATTTAGACTTTGCGCTGGAAACAAACATGGTCTGAAACATCTTAGTGCAATGACCTATTTCTCAGGAAATTAGCTTAATTAACATACAATACACCCACAGTTTGCACGCAATCACCCACAGATAGCACAAACACTCCCACCTGCGCTTTATGCTTGCACTAAAATTGTGCTCAGAATTAGCGCTCTCATGGAAATTAGATAAGATGTTGCACATGGTCATTGCACGTTATGCTTCTAGCGCAGCCACGAAAATAGAGCCCTTAATGTTAGATATCCAGTTATGTGGAGTGGGATTCTGGACCGATAAGATTTCACTATGGGTGGAGCTACCAAGCACAGAGTCAGAAAACAAACTGCTTTGCTGCGTAGTGCCTGGTTAGAACACGTTGTAAAGACCATTTAAAATTGATTTTATTACTATACTATCACTCTGTGGTACGACACCGATTCTGAAATGTTTTTGCAATATTCAGTGGCTATCGAAGGACTTAGTCATGTTGTTTCTAACACTTAAAGAGGTCTTTTTAATGTCTTTATATAATAATATAATCAGTACAAGAGATTTTATTAGCATCTTGGAGTTTCCATGCAGCATTTTTTATGCAATATCCCAAAATGTGCATAAAAATACAACAACGGAAGCCTGTGACATATTTTGAACATTCTTCATCAAGTCAGAAGGTCTATCAGCACCTTCCAGCAGAGAAAGCATCATGACGATCATGTCCTTCTGTAGATCCATCAACTCCTTCAACAGCTCGATCTGACTGGAGTCCTGCAGGAGAAACCAAGAGAAAGATCTGTGAGACACAAACTCTCCTCCTCTGTTCTCTCAGCGTGAGGTTAAACTCTGGAGAATACTGTGATGAAGAGGAGTTATAATGCTGAGAGGAAGATCAAGGAGGTCTTTCCTCAACAAACACAGCACAGTTTATCAAGCGCTGATTTTACAGATGCCTTTGAAGGCTTTCACATCACACTGCAGATCTGAGAGGAGCTTTCATCAGCTAAATGAACCTGTCAAACTCCATCAGCTAGACATTTAATCTCACTCTCAGCTCAGATGAGACTGTCTTGGGTCTCACAGTTTATAAGACACGTTGATGAAGTTGGAGATTGTGATGTGAGAGACATCTAGTGTTCACTGAGACAACTCACATCAGCTGTGGCAATGAAACAATAGTATCATGATATCACCATGATTTATTAGACATGTATCATATTGATACTATGTTAGTACCTGTGACAGCTTCATTTGCATGTTGGCAAAAACATGCAGAAATCCAACAACTGCATCCCAGAGTCTACTGTGAGCTAAACTCTGCTGATTCCCAATACACGGACCCTGACAGAGAGACAGACAGAGAGTTGATGTTTTATAGTTGCTTTATATAGTTTATAAGAACAATCTTGGGGGAATATTTCATGTCAACAAAAAAGTACAAAAACAAAGTGTTTTCTCAATAAAACAACTATTGGTTTAAGTTAATATATTTATTCAGTGTAACATATCTGCTAGTTGCAAAGCTTAAGAATTAAACACCTTTTTGATATAATAAGGGAAAAGATGTTTTCCATAGTGAGTTTGTCAACTATGTTACAGACAATCTGTATGTCATTACAGACACTGATTAAATGCTACACTTTAAGTAACACACATAATTAAGAGCTCTTTCGTTTGTTCTGCTATATGCGCAGTAATGCTTTTAAATGTGATATTTTCAGCACGGTCACTAGTGACAGTTAATTGTTTGTTTTTTTATCATGAATCTGCCTTAAATATAGTTTTGGAAGTTTTAAGAGATGTTATGCAAAACTCTGACACTTGAAGGATATCAGAAGCAGCATTTTTGTTATTTGAAATGTAAAAAAACAAACAAATCAGCTGTAACATAGCTAACAGCGAAATTAACAACTGAAAAAGATTTAACCTGCTTTTTTTTATTTATTTATTTATTTTTTTTACAAAATACAATGACACCATTTACATAAGAAGATCTCTGTTTTCACTTGCAAAGGAACAATATTTTGTTAATTTTGTAAAATTAATTAAATATCACTTAATCCCTAATCATCATGATTCACACGCATGCATGAGGGCACACACACACCCGCAGTGATGCTGGTCACATGGTTTTGGGAAACACCATTTTTAGTTTGCAGGGGGTGTTTGTTTAGTAACATAGTTGACAGTCAATTAATATACTCCTTGACAATATGCCATTTCCCCCACAGAGGAAAATGTAATCGCATGATGCTGGTCACATGGTTTTGGGAGACACCATTTTTAGTTGCAGGGGGTGTTTGTTTACATGATGCTGGTCACATCGTTTTGGGAGACACCATTTTTTAGTTGCAGGGGTGTTTGTTTAGTAACATAGTTGACAGAACTTTTGTGGACAGAGTAAAATAAGATGTTCTTTATTCAAATGTCAAACTCAGTCTAAAAAATACAAATTTTCGGAAGTGTTTACCACTTAAAATAAATAAAATATAGATCATATTGACTTCAACATTTTTATTAATTATTTTTGAACTCACTTCAAAAAACGGACAATGCAAAAACTGCCAATTAAGAAACATCATGGCAATTTCAAACAAAATGAAACATGGGGTGCACAAAATATTTGTGTGATATTATAACATGCTTTCCCTTAATGGATAAATGGGATATTTCTGAAGAAAATGGTTAGAAAGTATATACAGTGCATCTGGAAAGTATTCACAGCGCTTCACTTTTTCCACATTTTGTTATGTTACAGCCTTATTCCAATATGGATTAAATTCATTATTTTCCTCAAAATTCTACAAACAATACCCCATAATGACAACGTGAAAGAAGTTTGTTTGAAATCTTTGCAAATTTATTAAAAATAAAAAATGAAAGAAATCACATGTACATAAGTATTCACAGCCTTTGCTCAATACTTTGTTGAAGCACCTTTGGCACCAATTACAGCCTCAAGTCTTTTTGAGTACGATGCTACAAGCTTGGCACACCTATTTTTGGGCAGTTTCTCTCATTCTTCTTTGCAGGACCTCTCAAGCTCCATCAGGTTGGATGGGGAGCGTCGGTGCACAGCCATTTTCAGATCTCTCCAGAGATGTTCAATTGGGTTCAAGTCTGGGCTCTGGCTGGGCCACTCAAGGACATTCACAGAGTTGTCCCGGAGCCACTCCTTTGTTATCTTGGCTGTGTGCTTAGGGTCGTTGTCCTGTTGGAAGATGAACCTTCGCCCCAGTCTGAGGTCCAGAGCGCTCTGGAGCAGGTTTTCATCAAGGATGTCTCTGTACATTGCTGCATTCATCTTTCCCTCGATCCTGACTAGTCTCCCAGTTCCTGCCGCTGAAAAACATCCCCACAGCATGATGCTGCCACCACCATGCTTCACTGTAGGGATGGTATTGGCCAGGTGATGAGCGGTGCCTGGTTTCCTCCAGACATGACGCTTGCCATTCAGGACAAAGAGTTCAATCTTTGTTTTTCATGGTCTGAGAGTCCTTCAGGTGCCTTTTGGTAAACTCCAGGCAGGCTGTCATGTGCCTTTTACAGAGGAGTGGCTTCCGTCTGGCCACTCTACCATACAGGCCTGATTGGTGGAGTGCTGCAGAGATGGTTGTTCTTCTGGAAGGTTCTCCTCTCTCCACAGAGAAACGCTGGAGCTCTGTCAGAGTGACCATCGGGTTCTTGGTCACCTCCCTGACTAAGGCCCTTCTCCCCCGATCGCTCAGTTTGGCCGGGCGGCCAGCTGTAGGAAGAGTCCTGGTGGTTCCAAACTTCTTCCATTTATGGATGATGGAGGCCACTGTGCTCATTGGGACCTTCAATGCTGCAGAAATTTTTCTGTACCCTTCCCCAGATCTGTGCCTTGATACAATCCTGTCTCGGAGGTCTACAGACAATTCCTTGGACTTCATGGCTTGGTTTGTGCTCTGACATGCACTGTTAACTGTGGGACCTTATATAGACAGGTGTGTGCCTTTCCAAATCATGTCCAATCAACTGAATTTACCACAGGTGGACTCCAATCAAGTTGTAGAAACATCTCAAGGATGATCAGTGGAAACAGGATGCACCTGAGCTCAATTTTGAGTGTCACAGCAAAGGCTGTGAATACTTATGTACATGTGATTTTTTTCGTTTTTTATTTTTAATAAATTTGCAAAGATTTCAAACAAACTTCTTTCACGTTGTCATTATGGGGTATTGTTTGTAGAATTTTGAGGAAAATAATGAATTTAATCCATTGTGGAATAAGGCTGTAACATAACAAAATGTGGAAAAAGTGAAGCGCTGTGAATACTTTCCGGATGCACTGTAAATATCATCAATGGACATTGAATGTACCCTAAATTATAGAATGAGCCCTGTGTGTGAACGTTAAGATCTTTTCTGTGACTGAAACAATACAATTCTCATCTTCATTTTAACACACCAAAAAAATGACACTTTTTCTACTCAGCTCACATCAGAAAATGTGGTTTGAAGCTGTGATGGCAGTCCGTGTAATAAACGTCTCTGTGTTACCTGAATGTATTCAGTGAGTGAGTTGAAGATCTGTTTGGCCACAGCGAGAGCTTTAGAGAAATTACGCTGACCGGCTTCATCCATGACATCTTTACCAGAGTAATACCAGTAAAAATCACTGATGGACTCCTGCAAACACGACGACACAGACATCAAATTCATGCCAATAAAATACACCTTACTGATAACTTTTCAATAATTAAGGGTTGTGAAGCTAGATGATAAATAAGAATATGTGTGTGTTGACCTGCAGTCGGAGCAGATAGTCCACGGTGCTGATGATGATATTCACCGTGGTCGTGTTTCCGGTCTGTGTTCTCAGAAAGTTCTGGAAATCTAATAGACACATGAAACACGAGCAGTCCTGTGTGATTCAGACTGTGTGCTTATGTATGTGTGTGTGTGTGTGTGTGGTCTTCTGTTCTTACCGTTATTGTGACCCTCACACAAGAGCTGCAGAAACCTGAACAGATCTTTGGTGAACTCGTCATTCTGAAGAACTTTAGAACCTTCAGGGACAGAAGAAATATTTCAACCTTTATTCTCAGTTTGTGGGAAGAAGAAAGTAGATTTCTTTCAAAGATACGATCAGTGGTGTCACTACAGACCTCTACAGCCATCTGTGATCTACTAGACACTCATAAAATCAGAAACGTATTAATAAACAGGAAATATTGGTAAAGAAACCCACTATAAAGCTTATCTTTTTGAGGTCCAGACTTCATGTACTTATATTTATAGTGCAATGCTTTATAAGCAAAGTTAAGACCATGCATTGCTCCTTATTAACATGGTTAGGCCAATGTAGCAAGTCTTTCTAAAAAATATTATTCTAGCAATGTTTTATGAGAAAAAAGTAGCCTAAAAACATTTGGAAACTTAAACTACAACTGTCACATTTGTAATAAAAGTTTAAAAACATTTTCGTGAAAATACAAGTTATTATTTCTATTGTAAAATTGTGATACATTTTAGTAACGGTGAGGATATGTAATATGAAAATGGCACATGGCACTGTGTTGTCTCTTTTCCTCAGTGCTGTTTATAATGTCAGGGCAGTGTAACAGTTTGAGAAGTTTGACTTCCTCTACAGCGCTCTAAACATGAACATTCTCACTAGAATTCAAATGGATCGCATCAGTTTTGTGGTCTGCGCTGCGCTATCGAGGGAGCGTTCCAGAGATACTGTAGATTAGAACAGAGCATATCGTTGGCACGGGTGGTTCTGTCATGGCTCGAGCCACACTCACACTGAAACCAGGCTAGAATCATCAGCTAATGATTACCGGGCAATCTGTTTATATGCAAAGACTGTCTTTGCAATGACAGGTCCAACTGAGCAGCGTAGGGATTTTACACATGTGTTTACCTCACCAATGATGTCTTTTAGGCTACAAAGCAACATTAAATATTTAAAAACTATTGATTTTCTCAATTTCTTATTTATTAACCCTTTAAGCTCGGATGGGCCCATGAGAAAAAATAATAATTGTCAATATATTAATTACTAAGGCTTGACCAACACAAAATAGATATCGTTTGAAAGCCAGAAGTTCTACTTTCCAATGCATGTAGACATTATGACCAAAACTGAACAAGTGCTTTGAAATTTACAGATAAATCACAAGTGTTCTGTTTTGATTATTTATTTAAAAAAATTGCGCGGTACATATTATTATAATCAGTAAAAACAACAAATTGATCAAATAGCCATGTGTCATATGTTGTTGGAAAGCTCTCAAAGAGTAGAATAAAACCAGTCTATTTGTTTTACTCACAGACAAAAATATAGCGAGTAATAGCTAAGTATATGTCTTTGACAATTATGTTGGTGTTGCTTATATGCCACATTTTCACTTATAACTTCAAAAAATAAACGGAACATAAAATAACACATATCATTATTTAGAGGAGGTGATTATCTTTCAAACGAGTCCACACACAAGATAATCAGATGTATAGATCATTAGATAATCCACATGAAGCACAATGTTACATATGACCACCAGGAGATGGCGCCAAATACATGACACAGACTCAATGATGACTCAAATGACACAGAATGAAACTCATTCTGTGAAATCTCATTACTAAAATCATGTCTGCATGCTATGCAAACCTTTAGTCATTGTTGTGTTTGCATGTGTAATTAGTTCTTATGTACAAGTATTATGTTTTATTTGTTGGAGGTGTTTTTGGACACTATGATAAATTATTTTTGTAATGCTATAACTTTTGATTGCTTTGTCTTATCAACAAATTATTTATTTTTTTCTCAGATACAGTTGACATGATTGGAAACAAAACAAAAGCAGTTTTCTGGAGCCATCTTATTCACACCCAGAGATACGTATATAATGTCAAATAAGAAAAAAAGTAAAGTTTTGGCTCAATTTTTTTTTTTCAGCACTTTCTTAGGCTAGGAGTCTCAGAATGTATCATAAGCTATATCATTTAAAAATTTAAAATGTTTCTTTACAATGATACCAAACACTTAACCCTTCTTGTTTTTTGTTTTGTTTTGTTTTTTTCCTCCAGTAATAAGACTTTAATTTTGGGTATGCCACTGAAACAGGAAATCTTTAAAAACACCTTCAGAGCTCAAAGGGTTAATTAGGCTATTTACCTTATTGTTTCCGAGCATCCATAGACCACTGTTATTGAACTAACTTAAATTCACAAAGAACATCGTGATGCGCACACTATCCACAATGCTTTACATGTGAAGTTCAAAGCGCTGCTTGACGCTGCACTGAATGGAGCGTTGACGCCCTGACACGAGTCATGTGAAGGCTGTTTAAGTGATTCTATCATACACAAGTTTCGAGTTCACACATAACGTGTAAGCCTTGTTGAGATATGTTTGAATGTTTAAATATGTGTATTTCAAAGTTTATTTCTTTGCCCTATAAACTTCATAGACGGTAATCAACATTATGCCACAAAGGAAGATCGAAAGAGGAGAAATAACTTAAAGAATAGAGAAAGAGCAAGGATAGTAACCGTCGGTCTGATTTTATGTTCTGTTGTATGACACATGCACTGACATGAGCAGTCAAACACACATTCAGATAGACAGGAAGAGAGACAGACAGACAGGAGCGATGACACACAGATAGAATCTAAACCGTGTATTTACCGCGCTCCCTCACGTTGACTGCACCGATGACAACAGAATGACAAGAAAGAAAGAAAGAAACATATAAAGCAGCAGAAAACAGCAGATATAAGCAAAGGAGAAGACACAGAAACTTCCAGAAGAACCAGAGATATTTCACATTGACAAAGATTAAAAGGATTTTTAAACATCACCGTCACTTATGACTGAATTACATGAGAATGAACTGACAAATGAATGACAACCTATGCAAAAACGTTATATGAGAGAGAGAGATGCGCTGGAGTCTTTGTGATGGATAATTGAATCCCAAACAAAAGATGCACTTTCAAGAGAAATTGGAAACCATGGTAAAAAAAAATTAAAAAGCAATACAAACTTAATATATTTGTGACTTTAATATTGCACCATGAAGCAATATACATTTCTTATAAGACTATAGAAATTGCATGAAAGCTTTTAAAACAGCATGATATGTCATAAAGGAACATGAGGCATTGCTGTGAACATTACAATGAATTACTGACATAACATATTATTATAGATACATTTACACAGATCTTTATTGTTATTAACAGATGCAATTAAACAAATATGAATAATTAGTTCTTTTAATGCATAATTAGATATCTAATGTTGAGTCATAAGTTAAAACTGGTGGTGACTGTAAATATCAGTTCATTTTAGGAAGTAAATGTTTGTAATGAAGGTCTTTATGAGGAACACAATGGTCATTTTGTTAATCTAGAGCACTATGTGTCTGCATCAAAGTGCAGTATTACAGAATGGAGAGATTGTGTGATGTTGTCTCAATTTCAAAACCCTAAAACTCGACTGACCCACAGAAACACAAGTGAACAGAGCAGAAAGATTTATGTTTGAAAATGTCACTGTGTTTGTCAATAAATTGTGAGTGTGTGTGACTTACTGGAGCCCTCTTCAGTCACCATTCCCAAACCCTCGGCTTTATTCTGACGCTCAAACGCGTTCAGATCCAAAACACTGCAGAATAAATAATGACAAAAATACTGTTAATAACAATTAAAACTAGATAGGTAAAGTGTGTCAAGACAGATGTTGATGTTGGCTTGACAAAGCCTTCAAAAATTGAAGTTTAATAGTCAGACGGACAGAAAGCTAGATAAATGGATAGATACAGTGGCAAGAAAAAGTATGTGAACCCTTTGGAATTAGCTGGTCATAAAATGTCATCTTCATCAAAGTCACAAGTACACAAACAATTATAATCTTTCATGTCTTTATTGAACACATCTCATTAAACATTCACAATGCTGTGGAAAAAGTAAGTGACCCTTGGATTTATTAACTAGTCGATCCTGCTTTGGCAGCAATAACCTCAACCAAGTGACCTGCACAACGTTCAGAAGTAATTTGGGACCATTCTTCCTTACAGAACTGCTTCAACTCAGACATATTCTTAGGAAGCACAGCATCTCTATTGGGTTAAGGTCTGGGCTCTGACTGGGACACTCCAAAAGGTGGATTTTCTTTTTTTGAAGTCATTCTGTAGTGGATTTACTTCGATGTTTAGGGTCATTGTCCTGCTGCATCACCCAACTTCTGCTGAGCTTCAGCTGGCACACAGCCACACTGATATTATCCTGTAGGATATCTTGATAAACTTGGGAATTCTTTTTTACCTCGATGATGGCAAGCAGTTCAGGCACTGAAGCAGCAAATCAGCCCCAAATAACAATGCTCCCTCCACCGTACTTCACCGTTGAGATGATGTTTTCATGTTGGTATGCGGTGCCCTTTTTATGCCATACGTAGTGCTGCATGTTCTTCCCAAACAATTCAACCTTAGTTTCATCAGTCCATAAAACATTTTCCCAGTAGCGTTGTGGAGTGTCAAGATGGTCTTTGGCAAACTTCAGGCGTGCAGCAATGTTTTTGTTGGAAAGCAGCGGCTTCCTTCATGATGTCCTGCCATGGACACCATACCTGTTTAATGTTTTCTGTATAGTAGACTCATGAACAGAGATGTTAACCAGTTCCCATGATTCCTTCAAGTCTTTATCTGTCACTCTAGGGTTCATTTTGACCTCATTGAGCATTCTGCGGTGTGCCCTTTGAGTCATCTTGACTGGACGGCCACTTCTAGAGAGAGTACCTATAGTACTAAATCATCTCCATTTATAGACAGTTTGTCTAACTGTGGACAGAGGAATATCTAAACTCTTTGAGATAACTTTGTAATCCTTTCCAGCTTCATGCAAAGCAACAATTCGTAGGATCGTAGGTCTTCTAAGATCTCTTTTGTGAGGCATGATCCACATCAGCAGATGCTTCTTGTGAATAGCAAACTCAATGTTTGAGTGCTTTTTATAAGTCAAAGTAGCTCTAACCCACACCTCCAATCTCGCTTCATTAACTGGATGCCAGGTTTGCCTCTAATTAGCTTTTGTTGATGTCATTAGCCTAGAGGTTCACTTACATTTTCCACAGCACTGTGAAAGTTTAAACGGACATGAAAGATTTTAATTGTTTGTGTGTTTTTAGCTTCAGCACATTGTGTTTGTCTATACTTGTGACTTTGATGAAGATAAGATCACATTTTATGACGAATTAATGTAGAAAACCAGCTAATTCCAAAGAGTTCACATACTGTTTCTTGCCACTGTATGTTTGGTTTGTCAAAGCAACATAATAACAAGAAGGACAACAACAATAATGATTAAGCTACATGATATAACAAAAAAATCAAACGTGTCTCCAGTAATTTGCTTATTTTAAAGGTTTTGTCATGTTTATGTGTGTTAGCACCTGCACGACTGCATCAGTCCTGACAAGCTCTTGAAAAATCCCACGTCTCGTTTCTCCTTGAGATAGTCCAACATTTTCTGTGCAGTACATTTATTGTCAGTAACAAACATCATCGCAGTGTCTTTAATATTCACACATTTAAAATATGCAGAAAGTTTGAATATGCAAGTATATTAATGACAAATATCTTTGAAACAAAAATCACACTGAATAGCACTAATTGTAAAATAAATACATTGCATTAACAGTGCTTGCTTTTTGGGGGATGCAATAGCATTTTTAAGCTGTGAATATTTTAATTGAAATCATTTAGCACAAAATTTTATTAAAATTCAATAATAAGTATGTACCTTCCAAAATATTATTTTTCTCCCCATATTTACTATTCAACTGGTAACATTCAGGAAATTATATTTTGCTTTGCAAATTCGCCTCTAAAATTTTTGTAGTTCAAATTCGGTTTGAAATTCTACCTTGCACATCCCGGCATTGCTCTTCACCTGCTGCTACTATTCTTCACCACTAGGTGGTGCAATTGAGTGTTGATGAAAATCAAGAGCAACAGGCAGAGGTCCTCACCAAATAAATCAACCTTAAATTGAAAATAAATAAATACATATTTTGTATCTGAACTTTGGAAGGTGAATATGCATTATTTAATTTTTAATGATGACATTTGTGCAAAATGTTTTCGATTGAAAAAATTGCATCCCCAAAAATGCAAGCATTGTTAATGCAGTGCATTTATTTTTCAGTTAGTGCAGTTCAACATGCCTTTTTTTTTTTCAAATATATTTTTCATTAATCTACTTCCATAGTTGAACAAAATTTACTTACAAAAGCATGAATGAATGTATTATAACAAACCCAAATTCCTGTGATTATGGGAAATCACTGTAATATTGATCACCTGCTGAACTAGAGTGTTTCCACCGTTGAGAATGGAGATGCCGAGTTTCAGCGTGAACGTCACCATTGAACCCAAACCACCTGAACATTCACAGACAGACGGAGATGATGGAGGGACACAGGAGTGTGTGTTGCCATCTATACGTGTGTGTGTGTGTGTGTTTGTACCTTTACTGGCACTGATCATCTGTAAGATCATCTCTGCTGCTCCTCTGTCATGAAGTCTCGCTTGCTGATACAGAGTCTTCTGCTTCTCCATCTCCTTCTCCTGATACACACACAAACACACATCAAAGTATGAATTAGATTATTTACTCATATCAAATCTAACAGTCACAATCTGTCCTGCAGTGTGTGTGTGGTCACCTCAAATGTTTTCTCTTTGCCTTCCTCATCCTCTTCCTCATTTTCAGCACAACTCTACAGATGATGAAGAACAGAAGTGTTACATCACAGACACTCTCTCATCACACAACGCTTCTAGAACATCACATGTACCTTTGCCATCATATCTGCATAAGCGATGTACAGCTGATCCTCTTCCAAACAACTGAAATGACATCAGAGAAAAACACAGGTAATTTCAAAAGTTTAATGTCACATTATGGTAAAAATAAATAATTCTTTTTAAGTTTTAGAGTTAGGGTTTGGGCCTGTAGTCATCATAATGAAGTGTGTGTGTGTTTACCTGCGTTCTGTCAGTGCGTTATGACTGAAGTGCAGGATGAGTTGATGAAGAGGGTCTGGTTGAGTGTCTGTGATCTCCTCCTCCTCTTCATCAGACTTCGGCTGTGTCTTCTACACACACACACACACACACACACACACACTAAACTTCAGCAGTGTGTAATAACACCTGTACAGCATCTGTAACTGTGACTATTGTAATGTTGTACATACATGTCTCATTAATGATGACTGTGAGTCTGTAACCAGTAAACAGCTAATATTCATCAGTAATTTTGTAACTTACCTTGTTTTCCTTTTTACAAAAAGAAATTCATAATAAAGTATGATGCTGTAGATCATGCATATGTGTATTTACAGACAAAAAAACATGCACACAACACACTGCGACACCCTTGTAGAAAAGTATTGTGGTGATCCCATAGTTCAGTGATGTGGTGGTAATACTACGGTACTTGAATATATACCTTGGTACTGCATGATCACCATAAACAAGGGGTGTCAAACTCATTTTAGGTCCCGTGCCGGATGGGACTAAGTGGCATCACTAGCGGGCTGAATTGTTACACATTATAACTATTTTAAAGATTTGTTTAAATCACTTTTTTATCCCTTTAAGCTCTGCAGATGTTTTTAAATACTTTGTTTCAGTGGCACACCCAAAACTAAAGGATTATAACTCGACAAAAAACAAAAACAAAACGAGGAGGGCGAAGTGTTTGGTATCATTGTAAAGAAAACCTTTCAAAAAATGTTAATGATAAAGAGTATGATACATTCTGAGACCTTCAGCCTAAGAAACTGCTGAAAAATCACAAAACAAAATTGAGCCATAAGTTTACTTTTTTCTTCTTTTTCTGATTTGACATTATATATATCTGAGTGTAAATAAGGTGGCTCCGAAAAACTGCTTTTGTTTTGTTCCCAATCACATTGTGTCTGAGAAAGATTGTGTGTTGATACGACAAAGCAATCAAAAGTTATAACATTACAAAAATAATTTATAATAGTGTCCAAAAACATCTCCAAACAAATAAAACATAATAATTGTACATAAGAACTAATTACACATGCAAACACAACAATGACTAAAGGTTTGCATAGCATACAGACATGATTTTAGTAATGAGATTTCACAGAATGAGTTTCATTCTGTGTCATTTGAGTCATCATTGAGTCTGTGTCATGTATTTGGCGCCATCTCCTGGTGGTCATATGTAACATTGTGCTTCATGTGGATTATCTAATGATCTATGCATCTGATTATCTTGTGTGTGGACTCCTTTGAAAGATAATCACCTCCTCTAAGTAATGGTTTGTGATATTTTATGTTCCAGTTATTTTTCATGAAGTTACAAGCAAAAGTGGCATATAAGCAACACTAACATAATTGTCAAAGACATATACTTAGCTATTACTCACTATATTTATGTCTGTGAGTAAAACAAATAGGCTGGTTGTATTCTACTCTTTAAGAGCTTTCCAACAACATATGACACATGACTATTTGATCAGTTTGATGTTTTTACTGATTGCAATTATATGTACAGTGCAAAGTTTTCTATACATTTTCAAAACGGAACACTTCTGATTTATCTTTAAATTTCAGAAATGCTAAAATAATTTATTACAACAACAACAACAACAACAACAAAAAACTGTTGCAAATGTGTATTTTATCATATGAATAAGTGTAATGACTGATTTAAGTTAAACAAACTTTGTACACAAAACTTGGGTAACACTTAAAAACTTGTTTCAGTTCGAAGGATTTGTCAGACTGAAATAGTCGTAGGTTGGTGAGTCGTTTGGAGAGATTCAATAAAAGAACTGGCTCTTTTTGTTCCGTGAATCTCACTACACATCACACTATTTTGTTGTTGAGCACAGCCAGCAAACACAACGCAATAGAAAGGCTTTTTTTTTTTTTTAGTCACCACATTCAATTCAGACTGCAAACACATAAACTGAGTCAAATATTACTTGGAGATTTTGCTGTGGAGTAAACCAGTGTAGTGCCAAATTTTGACTCCCTAGCATCCTTATGTTATAGGTAGGTGTAAATATAGGCTTTAGAGATAATAAGGGGCATCACAAGGAAAATTGGTCTCCTGATCTTACAGTTTCAGATGCATTTGAATGGGAATGAATAAAGTGCAGTGTAGTGTGACCAAGGCTTTTCCCATAAGTCATGGCATTTACATGACACTCTATGGAACTTACATGATAACACGTCCACAAAACAATGACAGTACCATGATAGCATGTACTGCAGTGAGTTAGTGATGATTGGTAGATACAGTTCAGTAGATATCAGGTGAGCTGGCATACAGTAGGTAGTTAAAGCAGTATGATGGGTCGTGTGTAATGGTTTGGGTGAGTTAACACCAACAGTCCCAGCATGCATCAGTACAGGAGTAAAAGATGCGAACACGCAGAGGAAACATCATTGCTGCGTCCGAAACCACGTACTGTGACAGTATGTACTGTATTTGATGAAGGACGCACTTATCTGCCGGCAAAACAGTACACTATTTTAAGTATGCATGCGAGTTGTATGAATAGAATTCAGACATACTTCATTCAGGGACATTGGCATCATGACCCGAATATATGACTATCTTCTTTGGTTTTGTAAACAAGCACCATTCAAGCACAAGGAACAATTATCTTTGTATATATAGCATTTACAGTTGCAAAGAGTTGCCGCCTCACAATTCACCGCCATTATTTTAAATCCAGTGTTTTGAACGTGACGTCTCCTCAGCTCCCGAGGAATTAATTCGTTAATTGTCCAGTTGATCCGCACTTCAAAATCTCACTGGAAATAGTAGGTCATCCGGGTATTTCTCACTTACGGCTTCATGAATACTGTAGATTCGAACATACTACTCCTTTGGCATATTGTTTTTGGCATACTCTATATGTAGTAGGAAAGTATGGATATTCGGATGCAGCACATGTGTTCATCCTCATTTAGTCTTATGTCGATGACCTTCACTGACACACTCAACATCAACAATCACGTTATCATGATGCCAATTTACTGGAACGTTTGAAGGAAATCTACAACAAATGTTACCAGTAAATCTGAGTGTTTGATATCACAGATGGGAGACGAAAGTTATGACACTCTCGGAAATGCCAGAGATGTCATGAATGTGACCAATAGGTGTTTAATCTGAATTCTGCTTGAACAGAATTTAGACTGTAATACTGTATTTGAAGAGCTTATATTGGACTTTATCTCATTTCTTAGATTTGCTGATTTCCCCCATAAAGACCCCATGAAATCGCTTGATGATAATTTATAGGTAGTGAACTATTGTGAGGGAACGCAAAACTATTGCGAGGGACACAAAACTTATTGCGAGGGAACGCAAAACTATTGTGAGGGAAAGCAAAACTTATTTCGAGGGAACACAAAATTACTGCGAGGGAACGCAAAACTATTGCGAGGGAACGCAAAACTTACTGTAAGGGAACACAAAACTATTGCGAGGGAACGCAAAACAATTGTGAGGGAACGCAAAACTTATTGCGAGGGAACGCAAAAATATTGAGAGGGAACGCAAAACGTATTTCGAGGGAACGCAAAACTATTGCAATTGAACACAAAACTTATTTTGAGGAAACGAAAAACTATTGCGAGGGAACGCAAAACTATTGCAAGGGAACGCAAAACTTATTTCGAGGGAATGCAAAACTATTATGAGGGAACGCACAACTTATTGCCATGGAACGCAAAACTATTCTGAGGGAACGCACAACTTATTGACATGGAACGCAAAACTTATTGCGAGGGAAAGCAAAACTATTCCGAGGGAGCGCAAACCTTATTGCGAGGGAACGCAAAACTTATTACGAGGGAACGCAAAACTTACTTCGAGGGAACGCAAAACTATTGCTAGAGAACGCAAAACTATTGCAAGGGAACACAAACTTATTTCGAGGGAATGCAAAACTATTGCTAGAGAACACAAAACTATTGCAAGGGAACACAAACTTATTTCGAGGGAACGTAAAACTATTGCGAGGGAACGTAAAACTATTGTGAGGAAACACAAACTTATTTAGAGGGAACCCAAAACTTATTTCGAGGGAACGTAAAACTATTGCGAGGGAACCCAAAATTATTGCAAGGGAACACAAACTTATTTTGAGGGAACCCAAAACTTATTTAGAGGGAACGTAAAACTATTTCGAGGGAACCCAAAACTTATTTAGAGGGAACGAAAATTAT
Source organism: Myxocyprinus asiaticus (assembly GCF_019703515.2). NCBI lineage: Eukaryota > Metazoa > Chordata > Actinopteri > Cypriniformes > Catostomidae > Myxocyprinus > Myxocyprinus asiaticus. The sequence goes on along the minus strand of NC_059360.1, from coordinate 49,165,804 downwards.
TGCGAGGGAACCCAAAACTTATTTAGAGGGAACGAAAATTATTGCGTGGAAATGCAAAACTATTGCTAGAGAACGCAAAACTATTGCGAGGGAACGCAAAACTTATTTCGAGGAAACGTAAAACTATTGCGAGGGAACACAAAACTTATTTAGAGGGAACGAAAATTATTCCGAGGAAACGCAAAACTATTGCAAGGGAACACAAACTTATTTCGAGGGAACGTAAAACTATTGCGAGGGAACCCAAAACTCATTTCGAAGGAACAAAAATTATTGTGTGGAAATGCAAAACTATTGCGAGGGAACGCAAAACTATTGCGAGGGAACGTAAAACTATTGTGAGGAAACACAAACTTATTTCGAGGGAACCCAAAACTTATTTCGAGGGAACGTAAAACTATTGCGAGGGAACCCAAAACTTATTTCGAGGGAACGTAAAACTATTGCGAGGGAACCCAAAACTATTGCAAGGGAACACAAACTTATTTTGAGGGAACCCAAAACTTATTTAGAGGGAACGTAAAACTATTTCGAGTGAACCCAAAACTTATTTCGAGGGAACGTAAAACTATTGCGAGGGAACCCAAAACTATTGCAAGGGAACACAAACTTATTTTGAGGGAACCCAAAACTTATTTCGAGGGAATGTAAAACTATTGCGAGGGAACCCAAAACTCATTTCGAAGGAACGAAAATTATTGTGTGGAAATGCAAAACTATTGCGAGGGAACGTAAAACTATTGTGAGGAAACACAAACTTATTTCGAGGGAACCCAAAACTTATTTCGAGGGAACGTAAAACTATTGCGAGGGAACCCAAAACTTATTTAGAGGGAACGAAAATTATTGCGAGGGAACCCAAAACTTATTTAGAGGGAACGAAAATTATTGCGAGGGAACCCAAAACTTATTTAGAGGGAACGAAAATTATTGCGTGGAAATGCAAAACTATTGCTAGAGAATGCAAAACTTATTTCGAGGGAACCCAAAACTTATTTAGAGGGAACGAAAATTATTGCGAGGGAACCCAAAACTTATTTAGAGGGAACGAAAATTATTGCGAGGGAACCCAAAACTTATTTAGAGGGAACGAAAATTATTGCGAGGGAACCCAAAACTTATTTAGAGGGAACGAAAATTATTGCGTGGAAATGCAAAACTATTGCTAGAGAACGCAAAACTTATTTCGAGGAAACGTAAAACTATTACGAGGGAACACAAAACTTATTTAGAGGGAACGAAAATTATTGCGAGGAAACGCAAAACTATTGCAAGGGAACACAAACTTATTTCGAGGGAACGTAAAACTATTGCGAGGGAACCCAAAACTCATTTCGAAGGAACGAAAATTATTGTGTGGAAATGCAAAACTATGGCGAGGGAATGCAAAACTATTTCGAGGGAACGCAAAACTATTTCGAGGCAACGCAAAACTATTGTAAGGGAATGCAAAACTCTTGTGAAGGAACGCAAAAATTATTGTGAGAGAACGCAAAACTTATTTCTAGGGTACGCAAAACTGTTGTGAGGAAACGCAAAACTATTGTGAGGAAGTGCAAAACTATTGCGAGGGAACGCAAAACTTATTACGAGAGAACAAAACTTATTGCGAAGAAACGCAAACTTATTTCGAGGGAATGCAAAACTATTGCGAGGAAAAGCAAAACTTATTTCGAGAGAGAATGCAAACTTATTGCGAGAGAATAAAACTTATTGTGAGGAAACGCAAAACTCTTGTGAGGGAACAAAACTTATTGCGAGGAAACAACACTTATTTCGAGGGAAAAGTTTTTGCGTCGTAAAGGTTTATTTTGCCAACATTTAGGAGTAAACTAGCATCAAAGCTAACAGACATGAACTAAATCCACAAAACTCTACTTTGGATTTCAGGGGGTTTTTAAGGCTTGTTTAGAAACCTGCAGACCCACTTAGAAATATAACATTGATTTTATGACACAAAAGTCCTCTCTTCAATTAAAGTGGCACCACAAAATTAGAGGTGAGATTCACAGAACTCTGTTACTCACTGCGAGATCCTGCACTAGTTTCTCCTCAAACGAGTACATCTCTGCTTCTATCCACAGTCTCTGATAACCCGTGAGGAACAGGTTAATCGAGCGATGCCTGAGCCGGAGGGAGGGATAGAGGTTAGGCAGGGTTAACATACCAAAGGAGGATGCTGACAAGACAAGAGCTTTGGAAACAGGAAGTGCTGGAGGGCTGAAGGTTAATAAGTTAGTTTAGGTTAATCTGATTGGTCATCTGGTGAAAATAATGGCATTAATATAAATTCATCTGAACTTATTGGAACTTTAGAAAATACAGTCGAGGCAAAGCCCTCACAAATGAACATAACACGTCTGTGATTCAACAAAACACTTTAGAAAGAGGAGAAAATGTGTTTGTTTTCGTCAGATGACCCGTCAGATAGTTTGTGTGAGTTATTGTCCAAACCATGGCCCAGAATTGGGGGATTTACAAAAAGCAAACAAAGCGTTTTCTGAGCGTTACATTACCGTTAACACCGCAAGCAGACAGTCATAATCACAACTCTCAAGAATTCTGTCCAGCCAAAAGTGACGGTACGAATTCAGGAAGTAATTATTAATTTTGTGCCTAAGAACAGTGTTGTGACATGAAGAGAAAGAAGAAAAGAAAGAGTAAAGAAATAAAAAGCACATGCCTACAAAACAGATTTATGTGATATTTAGGCAGGCTAAATCTTCCCTCATCAGTGATATCATTACGATGAATAACATTCCTCAGTTTAGCACATTAAATCAATTATTTCAGCAGAACACTGAAATAACTACACAGATCCTGATCCTGATTACAGACAGACAGATAGATAGATAGACAGACAGACAGACAGACAGACAGACAGATAGACAGACAGACAGACAGACAGTGGGAGGAGCTCTTGAATGTTACCTGGGCAGGTTATAAAGTGGTGCCATTCTGAAACACGCCACCACAGCTCGCTTACGCTGTTTAGACAACAACTTCTGCCAAACACACTTCTTAGATCTTAACGGCTGCTCAACCTACAGAGAAAGATGAGAAACAAACAGCGTAAACTTCTTTCTTTTTTGATCCTCTATACTTTAAATATATTTTAAAAAATTCTAAGTATAATATAAAGTTGTTCTCAGTAATTGTTGTTTATGATGGTTCATATTAAAGTGGTCTTGGGTGTAATTTGGACTCTCGTATATTGAGATTTAATCTTTTTTTTCTTTTTTTTATGTGAACAAATAAAAGGTACATTTCTAGTTTCCACATTATTTATACTTCACACTTTTGTGTTGGACAAGAAAAACTAGCTTTATACCATGTGACCCAGATTTGGTTTTGGACCACTAAAAATGGGTAGAATGTAAAGATTTTCGGATGGAGCCACATTGAGAGCCACATATCTCTGGAAATGAATCATATAGGGACTTAAAAATAAAGATACAAAAAGAAAAGTTTGTTCTGAACCAGAATCTAAAAGGATATTAAGATATTTTTAAAACTTCTAGAGTTATAGACACTCCAACTTTGGAAAAACAACACAAAAAAAGTGTTTTTTCCAATTTTTGGAGGCACACCATTGGCATATAATGCAACAATAAGTGCTGAAGTCAACTGATTTTAGTAATAGATCTACCAATCTCTGTGTACAAATAAAATAATGACACTGACACCTTTCTAAGGTTATTTTTTTTACCTGTAGTTTTGCTCCAAAATCATAGGTGAAAATTGTAATTTTGACCCCCCTCTACAAAATAATGGATTACTCAATAAATATTCATTTAATATTTTGTCTTTCATCATCATTTATGTTTATCTTTCTTTAGAAGAAGTATTAACAAAATAATAAATTTCACCTGAGGAAGTTTCTAAAATTTGGTTTATTTGACATGGAATACCTATAAGCCCATTTCTTTATTTATACTTATATATAATATTAAAGGTGCTGTAAGCGATTTTAGCCATTCTAGAATTACCCTCAAATTAACCGTTGGATTAGCCACGCCCTCTTTCCAAAACCCCACCCTCCAAAGATACCAAATGAGCTTCATTGAGTCCGACAGGAGCAGAAACGGTTGTCAAAATAACAAAATAGCGCCCTCAGCTGACAACTGTTATGAACAACATGGCATAAAAATGGCATTAAGCCTCAATAATTCCCTGCAACTACAATACAATGAGAACGTGCTAAATGATTGACAGGCAGAAAGCATCATTGTCTACGGACACATTTTTGTTTGCTGTTTACAACGTCTAGAGCTGTCACAGAGATATCTCACGACACTTATTTCAGTAATATCTTTCAGGGGGTAGGAAAATGTTTTGCATGTCTTTCCATGAAAAAAATCACTTAGCACTCAGTTTTGTTTATGTTTTGATGGCCAATATGATGGCCGACAGTGGTCTTGAACTTTATACTGTAAGCCAGTGGCATACAGTAGATGCAGAGTCATACAAAAACAACAGTGGCAGATGCCACTATAGAAAAGCATTTATTTTAGAGGTGAAGCTATCTAATAATAATGGGGTCATCTAGATAAGACTGTATAGTGTTCGACTGGTTATGTGATATCAATAACCCAACCCACTTCATATAAAATAAAACAGTATTTTTGAGAACACTGATATGACTGGAGTATCAGTATCTCATGGAAGTGGGATTTTACAGTTATTGTTATTTTCAACAGATTTGTCAAAAGTTCCATTGACAAACTTTATCAGTTTAATCATGCTAATGATAAATGTGTAATGAGCTCTTCCTGACCTGCTCCAGATGAAACACAGCGGCTGAGATACTCTGGATTCTCTCAACCGTTCTCTCTGGATCTGAAGTTTCCTCGGTCTTCACGATCACGTCCTTGTAAAGATTGAGCTGCCAGCGAACAGCGGGGTCCTCAGACTGACAGTGTGTGTGAGACACAAGTCTCATTAGCGTCACTTTAATCACTGTGTGATGATGAGGTGAATATGATGTCATTGTTTTGTGACCGTCTCACCTTTTCCTGCAGGTGCAGGTTCTGTCTGATATGCTGCTTCACTTCGTCATCCGTGTCTTTCTGCACGACCAAACAAAAGTGTTACCTCACAGACATACAGACTACATATCAGTGAACTTAAACCCCTGACCCCATGACCTCTGTACCAGGCTGTATCGTGTCTTGGCGAGTAGGATGAGCTCCTGATCGCCGGGCGTGCACATGTTTAGACCGATGGGCAGCATCTTCTTCAGAGCTGAGACGATCAGAGACGTTTGGATGGAGTAAAAATCTCCACGACGCTTCTTGTGTTTCCTCTCCTGATCCTGACCTCCAGACTGACAGAGAGGGACGCAACACAACACTGTAAACAGCCCTGATCAAAGGTTCTGGAGAAACTGCTTTATATAGTTTCAGCTCTCAATTCTGATTGGATGAGCCATGTTCTAAGCTGAAGTAAATGCAGATAAACATTTAATTTTATCCAGTTTTAGCTGCTCTGCTGCACACTGTGCTAAAGAACACCCCTTACCTACCGAAATCACTGTAACAAAAAGCCTTTTAGCTTATTCCATTGAAAAGTTATTCTAAAAATGATCTTCATCTGATTAATAAATTACATTTAGGAATTATAAAAGGAATAGTTCACCCAAAAATGATATTTCTCTCATCATTTACTCACCTTTATGTCATCTCAAACTCGTATAACTTTCTTCTGCGTTACACAATCAGAGAAATTTTGATGGAGATACAGTATGAGGTGTTTTTGTCTATACAAGTCAATGGGGTCCAAAATTTTCAAGTTCCACGAAGGCATCTTAAGGGGTAATCCATACGACTCCAGTGGTTTAATCCATGTCTTCTGAAGCAATATGATCAGTTTTGAGTGAGAAACAAATAAAAATGTACGTTTGTACTATAAATCTTGATATCCGGCATGACTGGACACAGTTCAGGCATCAAGACGGTGATTCTTTGACGCTGCACGCGGTTGCCCGGTCAGTGATAATTTTGTTTTAGTCTTTTGACAAAACGTCCTTTAAAATTAATCAATTAATCACGTCCTATTATTAATTTTCATTTTTAATTCAAGTCTGATAAAGGAAGAGCGGTACACTCGAAACGTCACATCTATTAAAAAATCCTGTTCATGGGAGCACTGCAGGTGTGCATTCCCTTTTTTTCCATTTTGGATAGTTGTTGTTTTTGGATTCTGCACCCTTTAATCTTTCAAAGGGGCGTTTTTCAATAAAATAATATTCAAAATTTTAACCAAGCACAAGTTGCTTATATTCAGCAAATACTCTTTTTTTTGGGGGGGGGGGATTTTTCCCCTTTTTCTCCCAATTTGGAATGCCCAATTCCCAATGCGCTCTAAGTCCTCGTGGTGGCGTAGTGATTCGCCTCAGTCCGGGTGGCGGAGGACAAATCCCAGTTGCCTCCGCGTCTGAGACAGTCAACCCGCGCATCTTATCACGTGGCTTGTTGAGCGCGTTGCCACGGAGACATAGCGCGTGTGGAGGCTTCACACCATCCACCGCGGCAACCACGCTCAATTCACCATGCGCCCCACCGAGAACAAACCACATTATAGCGACCACGAGGAGGTTACCCCATGTGACTCTACCCTCCCTAGCAACCGGGCCAATTTGGTTGCTTAGGAGACCTGGCTGGAGTCACTCAGCATACCCTGGGATTCGAACTAGTGAACTCCAGGGGTGGTAGAGCAAATACTCATTTTAAAATATCAATAACAATATAATCATTAATGTCACTTTTACTTTATTAAAATAAGCTGTTATTTATCCCAACATAAGAGTCACTTTTCATGCAAGTCCGCTGGCATTTTAAATACATCGCTATAACATTTTTTTGTCATTAACAATTTTTATTGATTCCAAAATTAAAATGAACACAAACAACACATGAAAACATGGAATCAACTTTTATCAATGTATGCACACTAAAAACTGATCCTATCGCTTCGGAAGACATGGATTAAACCACTGGAGTCTTATGGATTACCTTTATGATGCCTTTACGTTCTTTTTGGAGCTTGATTGAGTTGGACCCCATTAACATGCATTGTATGGACAAACACACCTCATATCTCCATCAAAATATCTCTGTTTGTGTTCTGCAGTAGAAAGAAAGTAATTCGAGTTTGAGACGGCATAAGAATGTGGCAAACCCCAAATGGGAATGTTGCTTTAAACAATCATGTAATTTCCTCTTCAGTGATGAAAGACAAGAATTTCTAAACTATTTTGAAAGCTTCTGTTGTCACTTTTCATCAGAAAACACCAACACAAGTTACACAGAGTCATGATCCTGCCATTTTGGTCTGATTTTAATTCGTGATGTGATAGGATTGTGACAGTTTCCTTCACCTCTCTCAGGTTGTCCATGTGCTTTTGTTTTCCTCTTTTCCACGTGTTACCCACTGGTGCTGATCAGCAGTTAGTTTTCCTAGTCGGTTTGTTTTCAGTTCTATTTTTGTCTTGTCTTTTATTTCTCACTCGTGAGAGATTTGTTTGTATTTTGTTGGTTTTCATTTCATTTTGTTTCAATAAAACACCTTTCATTGCCATTCTGCATCTTGGGTCATTCCTCAAATATATCGTGACAGAACGATCTGACCAAATTTGGACCCAGTGGAGGCATAAGGGGTGTTTTAATGAACCCAGCTCCGGCCCTTGAGGAATTGGTCTCCCAGTGCCTCACCCGGTTGCCCATTCCCTTGGCCTGCTTTCAGCACGGTCGTCCCGTCAACATCTTTGCTGAGGAGTTGGCCGTAGCAGCCTCTGGACAGGGTATTGATGAGACCATCCTCAAGCTAATTTTTTTGGCAGGTCTGGACAAGCCTATCCATCCAGAGGAGCTGGGTTAGATTTTTCATTTTGGGATTGGTGGACCACCTCTGCCAGTTGGCAGAGATGGAACGTCTGCTGCAAGGGTGGAACACCAAGTCCCAAAATCTCCCTTTGCCGGTGTCTTTGGAGACATCCGCCGAGCCCATTATTGACCACCAGGAGATGGCCAAGTCAACTGCAGCTCCTTCAGGCGCCTCTCTGGCTTCTTGCTGCCGATCGGCAGGAGGCGGCGGCCGTTAACGCTGCCAACCGCCAGGAGGTGGAGGAGCCCACTGTTGACTGCCAGGAGGCGGAGGAGCCCGTGGCTGACTACCAGGAGGCGACGGTCGTTACCACTGCTGTGCTTCATACCGTCCAGAAGCGGAGGAGAAGGAGAAGGGCTCCAACTCTTCAGGTGCTGCCAGTGCCCACGGAGGCTGTCCCCATGCTGCTGCCAGTGTCCACAGACACGGAGGCCGTTCCCCAGTCTCTGCCAGTGATCACGGCCACAGAGGCCGTTCCCCAGTCTCTGGCAGTGCTCACGGCCACGGAGGCCGTTCCCCAGTCTCTGGCAGTGCTCACAGCCACGGAGGCCGTTCCCCAGTCTCTGCCAGTGCTCACGGCCACGGAGGCCGTTCCCCAGTCTCTGCCAGGGCTCACGGCCACGGAGGCCGTTCCCCAGTCTCTGCCAGGGCTCACGGCCACGGAGGCCGTTCCCCAGTCTCTGCCAGGGCTCACGGCCACGGAGGCCGTTCCCCAGTCTCTGCCAGGGCTCACGGCCACGGAGGCCGTTCCCCAGTCTCTGCCAGGGCTCACGGCCACGGAGGCCGTTCCCCAGTCTCTGCCAGGGCTCACGGCCACGGAGGCCGTTCCCCTGTCACTGCCAGTGCTCATGGCCACAGAGGTTGTTCCCCTGGGAGTCGTCCCTTGGGGTGGGGCGACTGTCATGATCCTACCATTTTGGCCTAGTTTTAATTCGTGATGTGGCAGGATTGTGACAGTTACCTCACCTCTCTTTTGTTTTCCTCTTTCCCTCGTGTTTCCCACAGGTGCTGCTCAGCAGCGTAGTCAGCATTGTCATGGCAATGCTGATTCATGCTGCTTGTGATTATTGGCAGGACCTATGTTCAATCTTCCCTTCCTCTTTATATTCTCTCCTTTGTCTTGTCTTCCCCGTCAGATCGTTGTGTTATGTTCAGTCTCCAGTTCCGGTCGTGTAGTTTGTATCCTGTCCTGTTATCCAGTTGGTTTGTTCTCCATTCCTTTTGTCTTATTGGTTCGTTTTTTTCTCCCTAGCGAGAGTTTTTGTTTCCTGTTTGGTTTAGTTTTCCTAGTCGGTTTGTTTTCAGTTCTATTTTTGTCTTATCTTTTATTTCTCCCTCGTGAGAGTTTTGTTTGTATTTTGTTGGTTTTTTGTTTCAATAAAACACCTTTCATTGCCATATTGCATCTTTGGCCCTCCCTCAAATATGTTGTGACACACAGCGGCGAGAGGAAACTTACAAACAACACAAAACACTCAGATAAAAGAGACACCACTGACTATACTGCAGTTCACCATCTGATTAATACTGCTGTTTATTTACCGTTTCCCCTTTACTGTCACACAGACAGACATTATATAGACACACAGACAGATAGACAGACATGTGATGATGGCAGCTCTAACACAGCTCATGTACTGTAGAGTTTATAACAGCTTATATAGAGTTCATGCTCACTTTACCTTCGGAAGAAACGACTGTGAGTGAGCAAGACCAGGAGAAATAAAGACAAAACAAGCACAGGCAAATAATAGGGTTAGAAAAATACATTTCACACAGGAAACGGTGTTGAAAACAGAGAAGGTTAAAAGGCCAATGCTTCATCTTTTATAAAAAAAATAAATAATTTAATCTAGTTGTTATGATCCGTATTCAAAAAACGTATATTTGGAAAGTGAATTTTGGGCAAATTGCATCAATTGGCAGATATAAAAACATACAAACTTCAGTCTTCCTGTCATGGGATTAAATTTATAATGTTAAGATTTGAGCAAATCATTCACCATTTCCTGTGTGAGTTATAAATGTATCATGTTATTTACATGTGTATCATGAGGGACTAAAATCAAAAGCTATATGTGTTCTGTTAATATAGCTTTGCATTAATAAATACATGCATTTATACCATGGTCTAATGCGTGCGTTAAAACTGTATATTACATGGCGCTGTGGAATACTCGATTCTGATTGGTCAACGGCGCCATCTAGTGGTCTGGTATCTCTGAGTAACAACCGCACATACAGGAATTTAGACGTATCAGACCTGTCATTGCGAGTCATCTTTCTTACTTTTCGGATCTCTACAAGTAAGCTAATAAAATCATTTAAACTCCAATTAATGTTTCACGTCTATTTGTTTATTTATTGGGCAAGTAGTCTTGTATGGAAGTCCTGAACTGTTTTGGAGCCTCACACTGTGTTTTCAGTTTTAAATACTGTTTAAAGGCATGACTCGTGTTAACGTTGCCCAAATCAATGAACTCAATAGCGCTTCGGCGCTGTGTCGAGTTAAAGGAAGATGCTTGAGGAAACAGTGTAGGCTTTCTATTCAAACATCGTCCAGCTGTCTAGTTGTTCATCGGCCTGTGAAATTCTCAAGGATATGCATTGTTACTCAGCCTACTACAACGAGAGGCGTCGAAATGGCCAAAGACATCTATCATCAGCCAACAATTTAAAAAAGCACATTATCAATAGCAGCACCCATATTCCCGGTGGTGAATGCCATCAAACAACTAGAAATAACTCCCGTTGTTACACTTGACAACGACTGTCATATGAAACATATGTAACCTGGGGTATATTCATTTAATTGTGGGATTTCATGTATTAGTAAACTCTCACACATTATATATGTTCATTCCTTGATTAAAATTAGCAAAACATTCTTGTTAGTGTATTATACAACTATAAATCAACAGATCAGGTACCACAGTTGTCATCTGTCACCTTGTAAGATTTCATGCCTACTGATAGTGGCACCTGGTGGCCAAGGTTGGTACCGCATGCTAATTGTTAGCTAGCAAGCAAAAAAATCAATAAATAAATAAATCTCTCATGTGTTGCCTCTTCAGCAGAAAAAATAGAGGAAAAAACAAAATTTTTTGAGAGAGAGAAAAATAAAAGATTTGTAAGACATAGGCTCAGGAAGTGAACTTTTGTTTTCATAGCGTGGTTCATTGTCTTGTAATAAGCTGGATAATGAGCAGCAGACAGTCATTTTCACAAAGTAAACCAACAGAACTCAGTAATTTATTTTTTCTCATATAAGTACATAATTTCAACACAAATCAACATTTCATGGTAATTTATTTATTTATTTGGTAAGTAGCCGTGTAATAAGCTAGATTGTAAAATAAACCCTGACAGGGTGATTAGGATAAGGTCTTGTACTGTGTCACCCTGAAGGGATTTATTTTGCAATAACAACCGGCTGACTGTACATCATCCCTTACATAATGCACAGGTAGTTGAAGTCAGTTTTAATCACTGTTGTATATTAAAGTGCCTACTCTGCTGTCCTCCGTAATGAGACATTGTGAGATTTTTATGCCTGTTTAAACGACTTCGGAATGCAAATTTAGTATAACAAGTCTGATGAATAACAGAGCTGGGATTAACCGGTCTGTAACATCACAAAACACAACATCACGAAGTCATGCAATGGCTTTTTACTGAGTCCGACGTGGAGATAATTAAGAATGCACCTGCACTTTCTTCTAACACACCTCTAGGGCTTGTAAGGAAGGTATGGTTTGACATTCTGCTATGTTTTGCACAGAGGGGGAGAGAAGGAAACCGGGACCTATCAAATGTGTCTTTCATTGTCCAGCAAGACGATCTGAATAGTAAAATGATAAATCTCATCTAATATTTGTTGTGCTGCTCAGCATGTGCCACACTCACCCACTAGAGGGCGCCATTTGATCACACATAGCTGACTGCAGAGTATGCGAGCGGAGTGGAGCGAGTTGTAGCGCCACTCAAATATTCGCTCAAATGCGATCGCTCAACTCCAACGCTCAAGTTCAAAAGTCATCGCTCTTGAGTGCTTTTGAGCGAGAGCGATGTTGGAGCAGAGTGGCATGAAATGAGAAAGAAATTAGACATATAAAAACAAAAAAATACTTGTCATATTGGCATACGACCTAATATTTCATGGTGCAAATAACAACTGCACAAACAATGCCTTGATGTACACTACTTTAAAAATAAAATAGTTTTGTTCTCTCTGCCCTATATGGACGTGGTTATTTTATATGGGATGCTGGGTAATGTAACAGCCTAATTACCAGAGCTTCTCACTGATTTTAGTCCCATGCTAATTGTTCATGTTAGACTTTTTGAGGGCTACGCATTCTCGCGCCGGAAAAGATAATAGATAATACCTATTATTCTTATCCCATGCGGATTAACATGTTGGTAAAAAGCCAGTGAATCTGCACTGTCCAGCCTGTGAACCCTTTAACTCATTGTTTCTAAAGTTCACCAAGTGTCTGAAGTGGATTTTAGTCATTGAGAAGACACCAGAAAATGTAAGACACGCTTCAAAACTTCATCTAACGCTGGCTGTTGCGTTTGGACTGATGCATGTAAAACAAACGAGCATGATTTATTTTGATTAGGAAACTTAGAAAAGGACACAAGTGCTAATTATACCATATCCATGTCTCAAAGGTCAAAGTCTGCAGGAGTTTTGGATGTTTTTCCCCTCATCATGCGCCACTTTTACTACTATCACGTTTGTAACAAAGAGATGTCACATTCGCAACGCCAGTTTCTCCTCGTTAATGTGAAAATGACAAAGAATAGAAATTAAATATGACATGTTCTTAGGAGTGCCAACCCTTCTACATTATGCGGCTATTATTATTTCTAGATTGTGCATTTAAATGAATGGTTTTTACAGTGTGTGGTCTCCAAAAAACTAATGTCCATTTTTCCAATTATTCGTACAGCTTTTTATTTAATTTATTCCAATAAATATGATATTATCGCACTGCTTTGTCTCTGTTTCTGATTTAGAATGGGCAGAACCCAAGATTTAACGACCCGTAGATAAAGTTAACTGTTATTTTTAATTCTTCCAGTCGAAATTTGCACTGCAAAAATCACTGACGGCTTTAACTAATCAATACTGGCAAGTGACCATGGTATAAGTGGGATAAACTACGGCTAGGTGTGCGTTAAAAGATTTCAAAGCACTTCACGTAGGGTCGGTTCTTCGCCTCCACTTCATGCATTGAAATAGTTTAATGCACACCTACATTAGCCGTGGATTAACCCTTACTTACAGTAATCAAGATCAGTAAAAGTATATTATTAGTATCATTAGGAAAAAATTAGTTTTGCTATGAAAACAAACCTGAAAGTGATGAAACAATGAAGGAGAAGTTTGTTTTCCCCTCTGTCTGAGGATATTAATCATTAAAGGTAAGGTGTGTAATTTCTGCATCACACAAAACTGAAATCGGTATGTTTGAGTGCCGCTACTGGGTCAGACATAACAATACTGGCTCAACCATTGGATGCTTTACATTTGTGCAATTTGTTTCAGTGCCATTAATGGTGCAGAAATGACACATGTTCACTTTTAATATGGGTTTGCAGCATGTGTGAGTGTATTTATGACATTCATTGTTAGTGGACGGTTTGTAGTGTGAGCCAATGTGCATTTAAGAGGGAAAAATTAAAACTGAATTATAATAGAGAGAGAGAGAGACTTCTTCATGCTAATATGAAACTTTAATCTCTGAGTCTGTCTGATTATTCTATCAGCTGCACATCTGTGAATATTCTGAACACAATAAACATTAATCTGACTGTTTTACCTTTGCCAGTTTGGTTTTACTGTCACCGGTGAGAAAGGACAGATTATTAATTTCATTCTGAACAACAAAGTTCTGCTCTTCCCTTTTGAAATTCTGCAGGAGACAGACAGAGACAAAAAGAGAAAAAGGTGAGGCTATTATTGCCGATATTATTTTGCATGATCAAGTGCTAAAGGATATATATAAAAGTTTTCCTCTTGCATTTGGCCTGAATTTAAAGCTAAATGTGTTAATCTACATTAGTGAAGGATTTACTCTGGGTAACACTTTCATTCCAGCAGCATTACTGTCGACCCAAAACATGAACTCTTAAAGTGATTTTGTGACACTGGCTGCTCTTTGATCTGTGTGCAATTAAAATACTACAAAGCACTCAATAATTACTTTCTCTAGACTATGAGATTAAAGACACTGTTTTTAAACGAGCCTCACACACTGCTGACGGTCTTGACTCTGAAAGCACAAAATCTTACGTGTGATTTGCACCACAGGATGAAAATCTCTGCCACCATCCTGAAGAGTTCGTTTGAATCGGCGTCGGGTTCCTTCAGCCAACGAGACCTAAAAATGATGGAACAGCAAGTCAACTAAAATAAAATAATGGTGATGGCGTAGTGGGCTAAAGCACATAAGTGGTAATCAGAAGATTGCTGGTTCGATCCCCACAGTCACCACCATTGTGTCCTTGAGCAAGGCACTTAACTCCAGGTTGCTCCAGGGGGATTGTCCCTGTAATAAGTGCACTGTAAGTCGCTTTGGATAAAAGCGTCTGCCAAATGCATAAATGTAAAATGTAAATGTAATTCGCCTCACTATGTGCCATCTTTAATAACTTTCTAGGATACAGGCTATATCATTAGAATAGTGTTAAAATAGATTTTTAAGGGATGTTTGTTAAATTAACCCTTTAAGCTCTGAATGTGTTTTTAAAAATGTCCTGTTTCAGAGGCCTACACAAAATGTAAGGCCCATAACTCCACAAAAAAAAAAAAGGATAAAAAGAATTTATAATAGTGTCCAAAAATATCTCAAAACAAATAAAACATAATAATTGTACATAAGAACTAATTACACATGCAAACACAACAATGACTAAAGGTTTGCATAGCATGCAGACATGATTTTAGTAATGAGATTTCACAGAATGAGTTTCATTCTGTGTCATTTGAGTCATCATTGAGTCTGTGTCATGTATTTGGTGCCATCTCCTGGTGGTCATATGTAACATTGTGCTTCATGTGGATTATCTAATGATCTATACATCAGATTATCTTGTGTATGGGCTTGTTTGAAAGATAATCACCTCCTCTAAGTAATGCTATGTGATATTTTATATTCCGTTTATATTTCCTGAAGTTATAAGCGAAAATGCGGCATATAAGCAACACTAACATAATTGTCAAAGACATATATCTTAGCTATTACTTGCTATATTTTTGTCTGTGAGTAAAACAAATAGGCTGGTTGTATTCTACTCTTTGAGAGCTTTCCAACAACATATGACACATAGATATTAGATCAGTTTGATGTTTTTACTGATTGTAATAATATGTTCAGTGCAATTTGTTTTATAAATTATCAAACTGGAACACTTGTGATTTATCTGTAAATTTCAAAGCACTTGTTCAGTTTTGGTCATAATGTCTACATGCATTGGAAAGTAGAGCTTATAAGCATAATTTAATATGACAATTTATATGACAATTAATCGTGAAAGCCCTGAATGAGACAATTAATCGTCATAGCCTTAAAACAGACAGTTAATCGCTATAATCGCAATAATTTTTTTGACAATTAATCGTCAGCCAAATTTCATTATCGTGACAGCCCTACTTGTGATTTTCACCAGGTGGACAATAAAATGGGCAAAAAATCTCACAGACTTTTATAGGGACCTGGGTGCTCTTTTGATTTGAGCCAGTAAGCACAGGTTTCATCTATCTTGTCATTAAAGGCTCTCAGATATTAAATAATTTCCAGATATACACCTCTATCAGCGTTAATTTCTTTCATTATATATTCATGTTACCTGTTGTTGTCTACGTAGCGGATAAGCATCGGATAGAATGCGTACAGATCTCTGCACAGCACCGCAAACTCATCGAGAATGAGAAGCTCCGCCTCCTGGGTGTCGCCTTTGCCATCGGCTTTCAGAAGCTCCTCCTCCATCACCACTTTCACCGTCTTCTTCTTCAGTTTCTCCAGTGTGGGTAGGAAGTGAGTCTTCAGCAGGTCTGCTCGTGCTTTACTGATGATCGGCTGAGCATAAACTACAACAAACACAATGTCACATCATTAATTAATTTACAGGCTAAATACTAATTTGCATACTAGCTATACTAAATAGTATGTGAGATTAGAATTAGTGTTTTAACATGAGTCACACTTAATGCCTGAATGTCACTGCATTAGATCGATGTTATTTATTTTACAGTAGGTCAGCCGATATATCAGCTTTGCTAATTTATCGGTACCGATAGATCAGGAACTATCGGTTTTCGGAAGAAATTAACAGCGACAGTTTTTGTCCCCTGCAGTGATCTGGAGTACAACTGCAGTCTCTGGAGGTGAAATGTAAAACAATCACTCACACATCGTGGGGGAGTTAATTAATTTCTGCCGAAAACCGATAGTTCCAAATTTATCGGCACTGATAAATTGGCAAAACCGATATTTCGGCTGACCAACTGTAAAAAAGTAAATCACTTGCTGCCGAGCATGAAAATCATCCATATATTGGCTCATCATCCTCATCTCCTCTTCCTCTCTGACACTCAAGGGTGCTCTCACCCGCTCCACGTGTTATGTAGCACCGCACATGTAGCATTGCTGTTGCCGTTTTCACTTTTAGGAGTAAAGAACAGACCTCTGTTTGATTGGTGAATGTCACTAAAGCGCAGCTTCCACATGTCTGCTTATTTTGCGCTATGCAATAACACGGTGAACCTCGTTATAGTCAATTAATGCTCATCATTGGCAGGATAACAGGGTCTTCACTGATCCTGGAAACTTTCATCTCGATCCAGAGCAATTTGTGAAAAAATATACAAAATGCACACCTAATGAACAGAACAGTGATTGTGTATAAGAAATAGATCATTCAGCAAAAAATGTTTGCAAAACACTATGTAATTATGTAGTTAATTATGTTGAATATTTAAGAAAATATCTTTAAATATTTCCAGCGAGGTAAATTACAAATGTTTATAAAGTTATGCACAAATATAATGAAGTTACAATGATGAGCAGCACTAGGTCATATTTCAGCACTTTACACATGGACAGCGACTCTCTTAAATAGCACTTAAAATGCATCCTCGCATGCTCATTTTAAGTGCAGGTTTGGGAAGTGCATGTAAAAAATAACGAACGTTTGTAAAATCGCTTGTAGAAAATGCTCTTAACTGCTAAGATCAATCGTTATTGGGAAAAGGGGCCCACCTTAGATATTGTTATAGGCAAAATCCAATATCTGCCGTCCTCTGCTGTATTTTACAGAAAGGTAGCACATGCACACTTAAATAAAAAAATAAAAAATTGAGAACAAGAAGTTTGTTAGGTTTGAAATGCTAACACAATAAATCTAGTGTTGCAAATGAAGACACGTTGTGTTAATTATTAGTGGAATGCCAATTGCAAGTAGTGTAAATCAACAAATACGCCTGATTTACGGTATCAAAAACCTTTAATATCGTGCGACCCTGCGTCCACTTGCGTGGACGTTGTATTTTGGCTTCGCTATATGCAACGCATAATTAAAATGAATAAAAACCGACTGAATACTGTTCACAAGACTCTAGACTGTCATTTACATGTTAAACTTTTGCCACACCAAGTCACATGACACAACA
The DNA here is from genome assembly GCF_019703515.2 of Myxocyprinus asiaticus. Classification (NCBI taxonomy): domain Eukaryota; kingdom Metazoa; phylum Chordata; class Actinopteri; order Cypriniformes; family Catostomidae; genus Myxocyprinus; species Myxocyprinus asiaticus. The sequence goes on along the minus strand of NC_059360.1, from coordinate 49,148,238 downwards.
ACATGACGTCAATTTCTGTGAAGTGCTCCTACGGATGCAGCGCCAACAAAAGTGCCTCTAGTAAGAAATCTCTATGTTTTTTCATTGAAACCTGTTTGGGTGTAAAGAGGACAGTTTCTAGTTTCGTCTGATATGTCGCTTTAAAAAATCCGTTCATTTTTTGCCCGCCAGCGTGCGGATAATATGTGGACACTGGCACCACATTTCCTCAAAAGTAGAAAAAAACATCTATCTCTAATACATCTGTGGGTCATTTCGCTTCATTTTAATATACACTGTTATACTTAATTTTGTTATCACTGTACAATACGGTTCTATTCATTAACATTAATAAATGCATTCCTATATTTACTGTATTATCACACTGAGAATGAGTTCATCCAAAAGCTGAAATAATGTTGCTTTCAGAGGCTTTATATGGAGTTAGGATGAAAATAAGGTGCATTTCAAACTGTTCTGAGACCAGTGCAGACAGACAGCACACTGGAGGTTAAGTCATTCACTAAATAGGGAGCAAGGGAGCATCCTATAGCTCTCTATGCAGTTAAGTGCATTCACTCCTAAAATCTGATCAAAAGTTCAGTTTCAGGCTGCAGATGATGTTTGGATCACTCAACATGTTTGACAGACATGAGACAATGATAATCAGTACATAGATTCACAATTTATAATGTATCATTTTATTTTAACATGGTTGACAGTGATTGGATGATGCTGGACATTACTTTAAATCAGAATTAATTATGATAATTTCTGATGTCTCAAAAACATGAATAATAAACACTCCTGGAAACATCATAAACTATTTGATTAACAAATCTGACTTTTTATAGTTTGGTATTATTTAAAATTTCATACATTTTCAGGAAAACTATTTACGCTAGAATTGTTTTTATTTATTTATTTTTTGCTTCTTTATTAGGTGCTACTAATTACAAGTCAAAAAAGGGAAATGGAAAATGCAAACAGCAGTCACACTCGGGTCTCAGGAGGTTAATGTTATTTTCCATCTTTTATGCCACCTGTCGCTGACAGTCACACAGCTCACCTGCGATGCGTTTCATCCAGGATGCCTCGTCGATGCCCAGATTACTGTTGAGGATCTTTAAGATGTTCCCGAGGATGACACTCAGATGTTCAGACGTGACGGTGGTGCTACAGACGGCGGCGCTCTCACAGCGGTTCTCTGGTCCACGCTCCCACCAGTACGACAGATAGTTACACAGCATGGGCAGCACCACCTCAATGACGTGCGGCATCTCAGTGTATCTAGCGCCCGACTCTGACATGTCATTAATGTCCTTCATCAAACCATCCAGACGAGGCATATCAGGACACATCTCATCCACACACTCCGGCATTCCTAGAACTGATCAGAGACGAGTAAAATACAAAAACTAGTTGTGGTATCAAAAAGCCACAAGAAGCCATGTGTTACAGTGATTTTACCATGGTTAAGGGATGTTGTTAGGCACAACATCAAGCAAACAAAACCCTGCAACTTGGTAAAATCACTGTAATGCATGATGCTTGTAAATGCAGGTAAACACTGCCTCAAAATCTAGACAATGTGGTCACATGACGGCACTAATCAAGTCCTGATTAAGTAAACACTTAAATAAAGGTGTGTTACTCACTGGCTCGTTCACGAGATGTCTTGGTGTTGAACACAGAACAGGTGTTGTGTTTGTTCAACTGCGGTTCTAAAAACGCCACGGGCATCGCACCCGCAAGAGTCGCCAAACACTCGCCCAACGCTGGAAGCTGCCTACAGGACACACACACAGAAAAGACCACATTTCAAACATGTTCTTTATCTTTTGAGATCTGTATATCTGCAGTTTTATATATATATATATATATATAAAGACTGTCCACACAGCTCACCTCTCCACATAGATATTTTTTCCCGTCCCCAGCGAGTACAAACTGGTCAGGATTCGATAACACGACACCTGGACATCATCCACTGACAAAACACAATCATTAAGGTTTCTAATATTTATGACAAAAAAATTAAAACAGGGTCTAACATTTAAGACACTCCTGAAACACCGGCAGCACACACTTCTGAGGAGTCTTTTTGACTGGGACGTGGAAGTTAAAAGGTCAAGTTCACGCTCTAGGGTATCAATACATCCCAATGGTAACACTTCTTTTTTGTTTTGTTTTTCAGCGATACTTATTTGCTATTACTGCCGAGATCTTTATTACATTAATATTAACTGGCATTAAATATTGGCAAGATTTTAGAAAGGCCACATTACCTACAATAGTAGCCTGAAACATGACATTTATTAACATTCACTAAAAAGCCTGTGAGGCCCAGGTAAGGACCTCTTTTAAACTAGGGTTTGGGAACACCCAGGGGGCCACATGGCAGTGCTAGGGGTTCCGCAGAAAATCAAAGAGAGTAAAAAAAAAATTAAAGTGTAAAAATGTAGGGGAAAAAGCTTGACAATACCAAATTTTACATTATTACTGTTTCATTCTGCTTTGAAGACTGGTTGAAAATCATGAGATTAATCATGATTATTTTATTCTATTGAAAGCCATAGTTTTTAACTGTAAGAACTAACGTGTAAATACAAAATATATATATATATATTTTTTTTGGAGATAATATTTAAAAAAAAAAAAAAAGAAAAAAAGAAATCTAGTTTAAAACACGTATAAAGTTCTTTGAAATTTCATTTTTGTGTCCAATTTGGTTTGAAAAATTAAAAACATTTAGAGCATTTAAAAAAAAAAAAATTACAAAATATTTATTTAATGATTTAAAAAATATCATGTGGTACTAAAATGCTTTTCTTGCATCTTGAATATATGAGAGTATAAACAACTTAATCATTCATTTCAAAAAAGTTTTTTTATTTTTTATTTATTAAAGTATTATTATTATTTTTTTTTTTTACAAATATCTGATTAAAGTTTTTTTTTTTTTTTTTTTTTTTTTTTAAATGTCAGTTTTTCTCATTTACACCATATGATCTGAACAAAATGTGCCTTTTCTTAAAAATGTCCAAATATCAGATTTTTTTTTAAAACTCCACACACAGTAATGAGGGTCTAAAGGGCTCCTCTCTGTTTTATGGTTTTTGTCAACATAATCAAAATGCCAACCTATATGTTGGTTATACCAAAACAACTGTTTTGCTGCTTTAAAAAAAATAAAAATAAATAAAAAATAAAATAATAATAATAAAAGATTATTCTGCATTACTTATGCCAATATTTAGTTATTAATTATTATTTTTTTGAATTTCAGTATTTAATTAAAAAAATTTTTTTTTTACTGTCTCTGGACGGTTACACCACAAATACAAATATAAAAATGACTTTAAACTTAGAAAATGAAAATATTCTCATCATAGAAGGGATGTATATTCAAGTCCTTGTTTTGAGTGAATTGCATTTTTAATGCATGTTTGAATATTTTATATTTAAAAAAAAAATTAGCATCACATCATTGACCCAGATATTATTAGGCCCTTTTGGCTTTAGTAAATCCAATTATTATTTATTTTCGCTTACATGCTATCTATATAATATCATGCATACTATTTATCTCACACAGTAAAATTGAGTCTTTATACAAGAAAATATAAATCTGCTTTTTTATTATTGGAGGGTGGTCCCTCGCAAGAATATCATCATATTTGGCATCGAAAAGTTTGAAAACTCCTGGCTTTGGTGACAGGAGGTCTTTGAGAAATTACAGACATGTTCTGTATTTAAAACGATGTGTATTGTGAAAAGCGCTATGGAAATAAAAACAACTTGACAACTGAATGTGTTGTGATTCAGTAGAGACTCACACAGCAGGTCTGATCCAAACTGATGTTCAGTGATGTGTTCAAACAGTGCCGTGAGGATGGGCAGCAGAGCGACGGTCGTGTAGTTGATGTTCTGTGACACTCCCTTCATCTGACTGCGAGAGTGAGTGAACTTCCCCAGCTTCAGGTTCTCCAGGGTCTTCTCCAGATCTTCAGCGGCATTCTCAAAGAACGTCCTCAAACCGGCTTTAACCAGCTCAGAAGCGGACTTCATAACCGTCCTGTGAGAGACACATGAGATCTGTGTATCTGATTCTCCTCTTAAAGGGATAGTTCACCCAGAAATGCTCATTCTCTCATCATTTACTCACCTTTATGTCATCTCAAACTCGTATAACTCCCTTTCTTCTGCTGAACACAAACAAAGATATTTTGATGGAAATATGAGGTGTTTTTGTCCATACAATGTAAGTCAATGGGGTCCAAAATTTTCAAGTTCTACAAGGGCATCATAAAGGTAATCTATATGACTCCAGTGGTTTAATTCATGTCTTCTGAAGCAATACGGTCAGTGTTGGGTGAGAAACTTACCAAAAACTCCTTTTTTTTCATTATAAATCTATTTGGTGCATGATTTAACCTTTAAGCTCTGAAGGTGTTTTTAAGACTCCTGTTTAAGTGGAATACCCAAAATTAAGTAAAAGACCCAAAAAAGTCTTGTTTTTCTTATTTTTGTAAATAAGATGGCTCCGAAAAACTGCTTTTGAAAATGTTTGAAATTTTGAAAAATTTTGTTGATACGACAAAGCAATCAAAAGTTATAGCATTACAAAAATAATTTATAATAGTGTCCAAAAACATCTCCAAACAAATAAAACATAATAATTGTACATAAGAACTAATTACACATGCAAACACAACAATGACTAAAGGTTTGCATAGCATGCAGACATGATTTTAGTAATGAGATTTCACAGAATGAGTTTCATTCTGTGTCATTTGAGTCATCATTGAGTCTGTGTCATGTATTTGGCGCCATCTCCTGGTGGCCATATGTAACATTGTGCTTCATGTGGATTATCTAATGATCTATGGATCTGATTATCTTGTGTGTGGACTCGTTTGAAAGATAATCACCTCTAAATAATGGTGTTATTTCATATTTTATGTTCCTCTTATTTTCCATAAAATTATAACAGATAACGCAGCATATAAGCAAAACACAACAGACTTGTCAAAGACATATATTTAGCTATTACTCGCTATATTTTTGTCTGTGAGTAAAACAAATAGGCTGGTTGTATTCTACTCTTTAAGAGCTTTCCAACAACATATGACACATGGATATTTGATCAGTCTGATGTTTTTACTTATGCAATTTATTGCAATTTTTTAATTTTTTTATAAATTATTAAAACGGAACACTTCTGATTTGTCTGTAAATTTCAAAGCACTTGTTCAGTTTTGGTCATAATGTCTACATGTATTGGAAAGTAGAGCTTCTAAGCTTTCAAATGATACCTATTTTGTGTTGATCAAGACTGTAGTTATTAATATTTTAACTATTGTTTTTTCTCGTGGGCCCATCAGAGTTTAAACGGTTAAACCTCGAATGCACTTCATCTTGACACATGTGCAAAGTGGTGACACATGTGCAAAGTGATGTACATGCTTCAGAAGACATCAATTAAACTAATGGAGTCGTATGGATTACCTTTATGATTCCTTTATGTCTTTTTGGAGCTTGAAAGTGTTGGACCCAATTGATTTGCATTGTATGGACAAAAACACCTCATATCTCCAAAACATCTCTGTGTATCGCAGAAGAATTAAAGTCATATGAGTTTGAGATAAAGGTGAGTAAATGAAGAGAGAATTATCATTTTTGAGTGAACTATTCCTTGACTTCATTCCTGGTAATTCATTACTCTTAATTTAAATAGATACTAGAGCTGTTATCTATTCCAGTGTGTCTTGCAGGATATTAATGTAAAAGTGGTTAATTAGGTCTCAAGTGAAGGTAAACACAAAATACTACAGGGTTCCCAAACATTTTGACAACATTTTCTAGTTGTTTGTGAAAATTGGATTCTGAATTAAAAATTCATTTTATAGAGCTTGTGCTCATAAAGGGCCAATGAAGTATTAAAAAAAACATAACTGGGGGCCTGGGTAGCTCAGTGGTAAAATACGCTGGCTACCACCCCTGGAGTTCGCTAGTTCGCTAGTTCGAATCCCAGGGCGTGCTGAGTGACTCCAGCCAGGTCTCCTAAGCAACTTTGGTTCCAGGTCTTGGAACCAAATTGGCCCGGTTGCTAGGGAGGGTAGAGTCACATGGGGTAACCTCCTCGTGGTCGCTATAATGTGGTTTGTTCTCGGTGGGTCGCATGGTGAATTGAGCGTGGTTGCCGCGGTGGATGGCGTGAAGCCTCCACACGCGCTATGTCTCTGTGGCAACGCGCTCAACAAGCCACGTGATAAGATGCACGGGTTGACTCTCTCAGACGCGGAGGCAACTGGGATTCGTCCTCCGCCACCCGGACTGAGGCAAATCACTACGCCACCACGAGCACTTAGAGCGCATTGGGAATTGGGCATTCCAAATTGGGAGAAAAAGGAGAAAAAAAAAAAAATCACAAAAAAAAAAAAAAAAACATAACTGGAAAAAAAAAGTCTATCCATAACAGAAATGTGTATGACTTATCAATGACTTTTTCAGGCCTGTAAATCTCAATTTGAAATGACTGTTGGAACCCTGTTATTACAGTAGATTTATATTAAAGTTCAAATGTTAACATGAAACGAGCTCATGATACCTGGTGTCCAGTGTGTGTGCGAGAATATGCAGACAGCTGACAATAGTGGTGGAGTCACTTCCTGCAAACACACACACCAAAACTGAATGAACATCTGACAGACCAGGATATCTGAACATTTAAGACATTTTAAGCCTTTTTAATGCCAATTTTCTAAACGATTTAATTTTTTTAGTCAATAAATGGCAAGGTCAACACGTCAAGTTGAACTCTAATGCCTTTTATCAATATTTTACATTTCACAGATTGCCTTGAAGGTTAATCTTTGGACTAAACCAATCGTTGCAAAGATAAAATAATTGAGTTAAACAATCCCAATTTTTCACTTAACCCCTTTAGACCCAGTGTCCACATGCATGGACATTACGTTTTAGCTTCGCTATAGGCTATGCATAATTTAATTAAATTTAAACGGACTGATCTCAGTTCAGGAGACTATAGACTGTTATTAACAGGTTAAACTTTCGATGCACGGAGTCATGTGACAAAACAACATGGCGCTGACCACAGCGGAGTTTGTCTTTGGGAGAAACGTCAACAAAACTACATCTGGTAAAAAACCTAATTAAGTTTTTACACTGAAACCTGTTTGAGTCAAAAGATTAGAGTCTCTAGTTTCATCAGATATGCCATTTTAAACATTTCAGCAAATTATCATGAAACAGCACACTGTTAAACACAATGACCACATTCGTGGACTGTATGCTCCTTTATTCACTGTCTGTACATTATCACAATGAGAATTAATGGATTCATCCAAACACTGAAAAATGTGTCTTTCAGGGGCTTTATATGGAGTTAGGATGAAAATAAGGTGCATTTCAAACTGGTCTGAGACCAGTGCAGACAGACAGCACACTGGAGGTTAAGTCATTCACTAAATAGGGAGCAAGGGAGCATCCTATAGCTCTCTATGCAGTTAAGTGCATTCACTCCTAAAATCTGATCAAAAGTTCAGTTTCAGGCTGCAGATGATGTTTGGATCACTCAACATGTTTGACAGACATGTGACAATGATAATCAGTACATAGATTCAGAATTTATAATGTATCATTTTATTTTAACATGATTGACAGTGATTGGATGATGCTGGACATTACTTTAAATCAGAATTAATTATGCTAATTTCTGATGTAATGTCTGTAACATCTCAAAAACATGAATAATCAACACTCCTGCAAACATAAGAAACTATTTGATTAAAAACAAAAAATTTTTTTTATAGTTTGATATTATTTAAAATTTCACAACTAAGTCCCGCTGTCCACATATAGTATGAGGACATACATTTTACCAATTTTTTTTTTTTTTTTTTTTTTGCATGTTTCTTAGGGGCTACTAGTTACAAATCAAAAATGGAAATATAAATTCACACAACAGTTATGCTCTGGTCTCAGGAGGTTATTAAGTTTATGGAAGAATAATATTTATTTGCATTTTTTATATGCAACAATATATGAATACATAGAAATAAATGATTGTTCTTTGAATATATGTTCATTTACATGAACCGTCTGAACGAACCTGATTCACTAGAATGACTCGCACGTTCTAACGCTACATGTGTGAGAGAGAGGACAGGAGAGCACGTCTGATTATTCCCTCAGCTCGCTCTGCTGTAAATACATGTGCAAATATTAAAAACAGCAATTTAGCGCTTGGTCGTGCAATATCGCTACTTGTTGGACACTTTTTTAACCAATGCAAAGGCTTTACAAGGTGCAATATTTGTATTTATTTTTTTAAATACAACACAGTATGTTGCACGCTCAAAAGCAGATTATTGATCATGCACAAAAAAAATGAGTCTGATTGCCAATGACACAGTTAAAGGTGACTGATGGAATTTAATTAGCATAATTGCAGCACCGCATCTTTACCTCAAAACCCCTTAAATCTCAGCAGCATCGTCTCTTGTCTTTCCGTCAACATATTTAAGACATTTTCTATGTTGTTTAAGATATTTAATTTTGAAGACTGAATTTAAGACTTACACAAACAGACAGATTCAGAGAGTGAAGAGAGAAGGACACACAATGATCATCTTACCAAAGAGAGAAATCCTGTGTCTAACCAGAGCGGCCAGCTTACAGAACAGACTGACAGACGGACAGAAGAACAGAGAACAAATGAAGAAGAAGAAAAAGAATCAGTGAAAGAGAGAAAGAGAGAATAATATGCTCTCATATCTGAAGCAGCGAAGAATTACAGCAGCACTTCATCTTGTATTCAGAGATCACACTCTTTTTATAATTTGATGGGGTTTGATTTGATATAAATATTCAATATCACTAATCAAGTATATTAATAATTAAAAACTCACAGCTGTTGAACATCTTTCTCTGAACAAACTAATTTCTGTAGGTTATACTCATAAAGACACACTTGTGCATATAACACAATATTACACTGTTATAAAGAATAACTACTGTATAATAACACTGTTATTTCACCTGGTGACCATCTCTTTCTCTTTATTAGATGCGTATCCACTGCTGCTCAGATTCTTAGTGGGCGATGACAGGAAGTAGAGGGAGTGGTTTTTAAAGTACTGATCAATGAGGGGGAGGAGCACCTACAGGAAGTACATCACACAAACAGGAACACACAGAAAGATAATCATACGTATAGTTTCAGTTACAACTTAGACTAGTTAAAGTGTAAATGGGCACTAAGTTACACTTCAAGAACTACGAAAAATTTGAGCATTGCACCATGAAACGTAACCTTACATGTAAACTAAATATTTACGGAGGCCACCGACCAGAAGTAGCGGTTGGGAAAAAAAATGCAAACTGATTAAATGACATCAATGAGCTCACGTTTTGCACGACAGACTAACAATAAAGATGTCTAACAATAAAATCTTTTAGACATATACCGATGATTTTGACATTTACACTCGTTTATATTTACGTGAGAGAACATTGTGTAAAAAAATGGAATTCTTGGCGGCTCTTACGCATGAAACCGATCTAAATGGTGGACTTTAAAGAGCACCTATTATAGTTTTTAAACGTGCCTAATTTTGTTTTAAAGGTCAATAGATTTACATGCATCCAAGGTCAAAAAACCCTTTAATTTGCTCATAATTTAAATTGCAGCTTTACCTTTTTTTTCCAGTGTCAAAAACGACTCAATGATCCGTTCTAAAGGATTCATTCTAAACTCCTCCTTTGAGAGAGCATACTCTGCTCTGATTGGTCAGATGTCCCAGTCTGTTGTGATTGGTCTACCGCTTAGTGTAGTGTTTGAGGGCGGGTCAAAGCTGTTCGCAAGCAGCCAATGAAGACCAGAGGCGGGTTTTTTGTTACCAAATTACGTAGATTATTACAGGAAGTAAGTCTGGAATTACTAACGACTCATTTCAGGTGTTCAGAATCGGTTCTTTCTTTTGGGAGTCAATAACTCCATTTGTCGTGCACTTTGATTTTTGAAACTTTGCAGACTTTTTTACATTCACAAACAGCTATATAACACACTACATGAAAGGTGATATTTGAAAAAAATATAATAGGTGCTCTTTAAGGTGGCTGTCGCCAGGGCATTGCACCTTATTAATGTTATATAGAGTGCCTGAATATTATTTACATATTTAATTAGAGGCCTACTGTTTATTATATTTACTTATTTTTTACGTATCATATTTTAATTAAAATGCAATTTATTCCAGCTTACAGTTACTTGCATGGAAGCCCTGAACTGCACAGTGAAAAAACAATTTACTAAATTAATTATTATTATTTTTTTTAGGTGTCTTAGTGCCTTCTTGAGCCTATGTCCTATAGCATTTTTTCTCTTTATAAAGTTTTTTTTTCTGCCTAAAAAAATATACATTTTCTCTCAAAAAAATTTTTTTTCTCTCTCTAATTTTTTTTTTCTTAGACAGAAATAAATATATATTTGTAGGGCATAGACTCAGGAAGGCACTAAGACATCTTAAAAAAAAAAAAATTCACCTAGTGAAATTTTTTCATAGTGCGGTTCAGGGCTTCCATATACTATATATAAAAAAATAAAGATCTGAACAAGATACAACTAAAATGCACGGCTTTTCAATACTTCTGTTTACAAATGTAAAGGCTGCTTATTGAATCAATAAAGGTAAACTTCGTATTATGTGACAATGCATTACTTCACGGGGAGTTTACAACCTGCTAGCTACTGTAAGTTTTGTGTTAAGAACAGGTGGTGCAACCAAATTAAGCACTGACCGAGTTACAAACTAACTAGTAGTTACTAAGCCCTTAGTTTGAACATCACGCCCAAACTCAAGTGAGACCTTACACACAGCTGAAGGTTAACAAAATCAAGAGCTTGTCTAGAGCTTTACTATTTGGAAAGTTACATCTGTATCTCATGTAGGTTTCTGTTTATTCAGTGACGAGTGTCAAACCTTCGCAAAGAACTTGATTTCTTGTTCATGTGGTGATTTGTCGTTCTTTCCACTGGTGGCCATCGCCTCTGAAACAAGACAGTTTCACAATCATATCACAGTAAAACTGAGAATGAGGTTTACGGTTGTAAATCCCGTGAGCACTGACAACAGAAGAAGAAAACTGGTATCAATTGTTTCACGTACCGAGGTGAGCAATAAACTCCTGAGCTGAGTCGACATATTTCAGCAACTTCTTCAGGAATTTATAGGCGAAGCGTTTCTCCATGGAGGAAGAATCTTGTTCCATATCCTTCAAACCTCTGGAAGAAAACAAACACAACACAATCACAGTCAAACTGCAGCCAGTCACATGTTTATATAATGACACGCATGTAAAAGCCTCGCCTGGTGATGGCGTATCCATTAATCTGCAGAAATCTGAACAGGTCTTGAGCTTTCTCTCGATCTTTGGCTTTCTCTTTAGCTGTGAGTGTGTCATACGGCACCAGCAGAGGATGAGTTCCTCCACCTGAAACCACAAACGCACCACAGCAGATCAGATTGGATCTCCACAAGACAATATTTCTGTGTGTGTGATATAGTGTGAAATAAACCTCTTGTTCCCAGCTCACTCTTCTTTTTCTTTGCCCAGATGTTGTGATAGTTTTCAGCCACAACTTCAACCATCGACTGAAAAAACAACACAAACAGACAAAGCACTCTGAACATCAGAATCACAAAAGATTGTGTAACCATTGTAGTACTTGTGGAAGGGTGATATCTCTCTGTCACCACATATCAAATATAGCTGCAAGTAGCAATTATGGGGCCAAGCTTACCAACGGCATGTAAGGAAGTAATGATTGGAAATCACTGATTATGATTTTTAAAAAAGTGCTGTAAAAGACATGAGTAGAACTGCTTATATTACAATACAATTCATTATAATTTTGACCAATAGGTGGCGCTGTCACCAAATGTATGTGGTGTGGTCAGAGTATGGTGACAATGACACAAAGTTTCAAGTCAATATGCCAAAGCGTTGCTGAGATACAGCATGGTGCGCTATTCGAGAACCGTTTGGTCTACCAAAAAGCTTTTGAAAATTTTATGTTGTGAGTGTCGAATTTTGTGGCAATGGAATGTAAGGTCTAGGAGGAGTTTGAAAAAGTAGATGTACAGGAAGTATAGCAGACCATGGTAAATTGGGTATCATCGTACTCGGCATGAGCCAAGGAATCTAAAGAGTGCGGTCATAGCACGATAAGCTAAATTAATCAAATGTTATAAGCATTTATACACATTTTATTCTAACCTTTGACCACAAGGTGGCGCTTGCCCCAAACTTTATAGGTACTCTCAGGGCATAGTGCCGATGATGCACACCAAGTTTTGTAATGATACACCAATGCATTCGTCAAATACAGCATTTTACGGCAAATTGGACAACACCCAATATGGCCGACATAGGAAAATTGGGTATCTTTCTATTTCCCCCCCCCTCAGGAATCTAAAGAGACAAGTCTCATGACTTAAGGCCAAAATACTCAGAAGTTATAAGCAAAAATAGCAATTTTTTATATTGTGCTGAAACTGTGGAGGTATCCTCAGGTCATGGCTGTGATGACATATACCAAGTTTTGTGTTAATACAACCTCATATCCACTTTGGTGTGCCCGCTGTTGAATTTGTTGAAGCGTTACTCGAGTATGCTTTCTTCTATCAAAAAGCTTTTGATAACTTTTTGTTTCCAGTGTCCCTAGATGATACATGATGAATTTTGTGCAAATCGGACATCTGGTCTAGTGGGGTGGATGCAATGTCCATCGGCATGACTCAAGGAATCAGAGGAAAAACATTTTTTTAATGTGTGGTTGCAAATTTGAACTTTTGGTGGCGCTAAAGAGTTTGAGTTTGAGACCCCAAATTTGGGTCAGCTACATTTCAGAGTGACTTCTATCAGTGTGCCAAATTTTACAACATTCCTATGAACGGTTCAATGGGCTGCCATGGACATCATGCCAGACTAATAATAGGAAGAAGAAAACTAAGAACTATAAGATGGGCTCTGCACCTTTGGTGCTTGGCCCATCTCATTGCAAAAAATTCCAAGATTACAAACAAATATGCTGATATCTGTTGATGAATTACTGACCTGAAGTTCTCTTGACAGCAGGACGTTGCTCATGTCTAGTGGAGCTGGACTGAAGCTGTTACCCTGAAAATACAAAATAAACAATAAAATATTTGTATTATTGAGATTATGTCCTCACTACTGATGGCTTATTCCAGGCTACTAATGTAGCTTTGATTGTTTCAAATCGGTTATATATTTTTATAGCACACAATACAATATAAAAAATCCAATATGAAGATCCCCTTTCTATTACATGGCTCTCTGGAATACTCTATTCAGATTGGTCATCCAGCCATTTCTAAATAATGACGCACATCCAGGGATTAAAGTGGCACTCTGTGATCTCTACAAGTAAGCTATTAAAATAATTTCAAATCAACATTTCATGCCCATTTATTTATTTATTTGGCAAGTAGTCTTTTAATAAGCAAGTTAACCCTTTACGCTCTGAAGGTGTTTTGAAAGATTTCCTGTTTCAGTGGCATACCCAAAATTAAAGGCTTATAACTCGGAAAAAAAGAAAGAAAAAAGAAAAAGAAAAAGGAGGGTCAAGTGTTTGGTATCATTGTAAAAAACACTTTTCACATTTTTTTAATGATATAGATTATGATACATTCTGAGACTCTCAGCCTAAGAAAAAACATTGAGCCAAAAGTTAACTTTTTTTCTTAATAGACATTATATATCTCTGGGTGTAAATAAGGTGGCTCTGATAAACAGCCTTTGCTTTGTTCCCAATCATATCAACTGTTTCTGAGAAAAAATTTCATGTTCATACAAAGCAATCAAAAGTTATAGCATTACAAAAATAATTTATCATAGTGTCCAAAAGCCTCTCCAAACAAATAAAACATAATAACCCTAATAAGAACTAATTACACATGCAAACACAACAATGACTAAAGGTTTGCATGGCATGCAGACATGATTTTAGTAATGAGATTTCACAGAATGAGTTTCATTCTGTGTCATTTGAGTCATCATTGAGTCTGTGTCATGTATTTGGCGCCATCTCCTGGTGGTCATATGTAACATTGTGCTTCATGATCTAATGATCTGTGCATCTGATTATCTTGTGTGTGGACTCGTTTGAAAGATAATCACCTCCTCTAAGTAATGCTATGTGACATTTTATGTTCCGTTTATTTTTTGTGATGTTATAAGTGAAAATGTGGCATATAGCAACACCAACATAATTGTCAAAGACATATACTTAGCTATTACTCGCTATATTTTTGTCTGTGAGTAAAACAAATAGGCTGGTTGTATTCTACTCTTTGAGAGCTTTTGAACAACATATGACACATGGATATTTGATCAGATTGATATTTTTACTGATTGCAATAATATGTACAGTGCAATTTCTTTAATATAAATGATCAAAATGGAGCACTTCTGATTTGTCTGCAAATTTCAAAGCACTTGTTCAGTTTTGGTCATAATGTCTACATGCATTGGAAAGTAGAACTTCTAATCTTTCAAACGATATCTATTTTGTGTTGGTTAAGACTGTAATTTTTGGACTTTGGACTTTTTTTCTTGCGGGCCTACTTAAAGGGTTAATGAGCAAGTCATTTTCGCAAAATAAAAACCAACAGGTGCATCAGACCTCTGACATAACCTGATATTCATTGTTTTTAAAGACTCTGGGATCTCTTCCTTCTCACCTAATGATAGTATTTCAACACAAATCAACATTTCGTGTCCTTTTTTTGTTTGGTAAGATGTCGGGGTTGCTTTTGCATTGTACATTACCCCTTACACATATCGCATGGGCAAAATAATTTCTGATGTACAGTTCATAGTCAATGAAATGTTATTTGTGATGTCATGGCCGTTGAATGAACCTGAGACGCTTGTGATATTCGCCGCATCTTCTCAATCTCTCTCTGCTGAAACATGGATTCTCCTTCTTTAGTTCTGTCGATACTCCAACCCATCGCTAACATGCTCTTCAATGACTCACGCACCGTCCAGCGATAAACCTCTTTCTCCTGCGGGAGGAAACACATATACATGCATTGAGAATTAAGCCCAAATAATGCTGGCTATTTTGAGGAGAATTGCACTGCTGTTTTGTACCTTCTCTGTGAGTGATTTGTATGATCTGAGCATTGAGTGCGTTTTGGCTTTTTCATCAATATTCTCTCCATATTTCCAGCCCAGAATCACCTGTACACAGGAAATAACCATCAGACAGGTGAGTCAAACCCCAGTAAAACATCGTACATGACAAAAAAGACACAGCATAACAATTCACTAAACGTAAAAGCTCTTAACCCACAGCTAGAATCTCATTTAATCAATATTTCAGTGCAAACAACACCAGCTGTCATAAATGAAGATGTGGTTATATTTCACGCCTCGGTGAGATCTCACCTTCTCAGAGGACCATTTCTCATGGGAATGTTCTGCATATTTGTTTGCAATGTGTTCCAGTTTTTCAGGCAGACAGATGCTACAAGAGGTAAAAGAAATGGAGTACTTTTAGATCAGGAACAAAACTAGAAACTAGAAATTATTTTACTGCCACAAACATGTTTTGACAGTTCATTTGTTTTCCACAATCTCTACGTCTCAAACAAACATGTCCTGCCACTCTCTCGGTCTCACATACTTGGCCGTGTTAATGGGTTTGGGCTCGAAGTTTCCCTGTGCGTCTACAGACACCGGTTTCTCCAGTGTGGTGCTGAGAGACGAGTCGATATAGTCCGGCGGAAGAGCTCCAGCAATGGCACTCAGACACGGCATGGCCATTTTAAACAGCTCCTGTTCATACTTCTACACACACGGAAAAACCACACAAAACATATTTACATACAATTCAGGAGTCAAGCATCTTTTGACGTGATATGATGTAGAGTCTAAATGACATAAGATGGCCACTTGAGAGACATACAGTTGTAGTTGATAGGCTGTTTATATATAACCACAGCAGGGAGGTTAGCATCTCTTTTTGTGTCAAAGATCAGCCAAAAGATGTTTTGTTCCCAAGTCAAACATTTACAACCCCAATTCTGAAAAAATTGTGACTGTATGAAAAATGCTAATAAAAACAAAAAGGAGTGATTTGTAAATTATATTCACCCTTTGCCATATTGAAAGCACCACAACTACACATTATATGATGTTTTGTCTTGTGAATTTCATTGTTTTTTTGAAAATGTACAGTAATTTCAAATCAGATGATTGCAACACGCTCCAAAAAAGTTGGGTCAGTCGAGTGTTTACCACTGTGTAACATCACCATTTCTTCTTATAACACTTATTAAGCATTTGGGCACTGAAGACACAAGTTTGTTAAGTTTAGAAAGTGGAATTTCCCCCATTCATCCATTATGTAGATCTTTAGCTGCACAATTGTATGGGGTCTTCATTGTCATATGGTGTGCTTCATAATGCACCATACATTCTCAATTGAAGATGGTAAGGACTGCAGGCATGCCACCCACATGCACCCGCACTCTCTGCTTACAGAGCCATGCACTTAAAATCCATCAAGTATGTGATTTGAAGTTGTCCTGCTGGAAAATGCAGGGATGTCCCTGGAAAAGACTGTGCTGGATGGCAGTATATGTTGCCCCAAAATTTGTACATATCTGTCTGCTTTAATGGTGCCCTCACAGATGTGCGAGTTACCCATGCCATGGGCACTGACACTAGCTTTAGAACCTGACGCTAATAACACCTTTTCCCTTTGGCCCGGATAACACGATGGCTGCGTTTTTCAAAAACTATTGGAAATGTTGACTCTTCAGACCAAAAAACACAGTTCCACTGTTCTTCTTTCCATCTAAGATGAGACCAAGCCCAGAGAAGTCGGCAGCGCTTCTGGACAGTGATGATGTATGGCTTCTCCTTTACATAGTAAAGTCTTAACTTGCATCTGTGGATGCAGCGGTGAGTGGTGTTGACTAACAAAGGTTTACTAAAGTAATCCCAAGCCCATGTTCATGATATCCATTACAGATGAATGATGTTTTTTAAGATGGTGACGTCTGAGGGATCAGAGATCACGCACATTCAGAAGTGGTTTTCGTCTTACCCTTTACGCACCGAGATTTGACCAGATTCCTTGAATCTTTTCACTATATTGTGCACTGTAGAGGGTGAAATGCCCCAAATCCTTGCAATTTGTCTTTGGGGAACATTGTTCTCAAAGTGCTGGATTATTTGCTGAAGCATGTGTTGGCAAATTGACAAGTCTCGAATGATCCTTGCTCTTGAAGGACTAGGCTGTTTTTGGAGGATCCTTATATACTATGACACGACTGCCTCACCTGTTTAACATCTCCTGTTTCACATCGCCTTGTTATTTAAACTCATTAAATTGTTATTAGTCTTAAATTGCCCTGTCTCAACTTTTTTGGAGCGTGTTGCAATCATCCGATTTTAAATTACTATACATTTTCAAAAAACTATAAAATTCACAAGGTAAAACTTCATATAATGTTTAGTTGTGGTGCTTTCAATATAGCAAAGAGTGAATACAATTTACAAATCACTTATTTTTGTTTTTATTAGCATTTTTCATACTGTCCCAACTTTTTCAGAATTGGGGTTGTGAGTAATTATATTGTTAATTTATTATATATTAAGTTGTTATATTACACGGCTTTCTGGAATACTTCATTCTGATTGGTCAATGGCACCATCTAGTGTTCTGATATTCTTGAGTAACAACAGGACATCCGTGGATTACGACATATCAGATCGCACAGCCGAGTACTGCAAGTCATCTTTCCTACTTCTCGGATCACTGTGCGATCTCTACAAACAAGCTAAAAAATAAATAAATAAAAAAAATTCAGCTCATATCAATGTTTCATGTACAATTATTTGTTTATTTGGCAAGTAGTCATGTAATAAGCTGGATAATGAGCAGTCAGACGGTTGTTATCGCAAAATAAACTCCTTTAGGGTGATACGGGAGTCCTCTGCTTCATGTCAGTGTTCTGATCAGCCTGTTGGGGTTTATTTTGTGATAATTTATCCCTTACATAAAACTCGCTTCGATACCAATTAATTTGGGTATATTTTAGTTATAATGTCCATTTTACTTACATACGGAAAAAATTCTCTCTTAGCTAATGCTGTTAATAATATAGGGGACCTTCTAACTAGGTACATTACAAAATATAAATTTTACAAATTGCATTTTATCATTAGTTTTGGTCATATGTATAAACAGTAAACATTTATATACAGTATATATATATTTACAAGTATTTACAATGATTTAAAGAACAATTGCTAAAACGGTACCGTCTCTTTAAGAAAGGCGGCAGTTCAGTGAGTGTCTCACTGAAGTATTTTGGTTGAGCGCATATTAACGAGAGATTATTTTCCTGTGCATTGTGTGATTAGAATTAAATATTTGTTGTTTTAAATCAAAAGTTAACTGTAAAGAACAGAAAGGATATTAAGAGAGACATTAGTCGCGTTCATACGGAGCCCCTTAGATGACAGGTTGGGAATTATTACCATTCGCAATAAATTTACCATGTTTTTACAACAGTAACCATATTTTAACCATGATATTCGAAGTGAAACTACAGTTATAATACAGGACAACGAAAAGTTTAGTAATAAAAATCATAATTTTGTGGGTATCATGGTTTTACTATGCAAATACCATAATTTAACTATGATTTTACTATAGTAATATTGCGGTAACACTTTAAAATAAGGTTACATTAGTTAACAAATGTAACCTTATAATAAAGTGCTACATATTGTAGACTGTAGTAACCATAGTTTTAATACACAGAGGTGGGTAGAGTAGCCAAAAACTTTACTCAAGTAAAAGTACAGTTCCTTAAAAATAATAATTACTCAAGTAGAAATAAAAGTAATAATGTTATAAATTACTCGAGTAAGAAAGTATCCAATAAAAAGAATACTCAAGTAGCGAGTAACTAGTTACTTTCACATATAATGTAATGGATGTTTACGCTCCTGTATTCCAGTACATGATACACATTTAACATGCATTTCAGAATGATTAATAATAATAATAATATTAATATTATTGTTAATAATGGAAATTGTCATAATTCATCACCATGTTGTTCCAAACCCATATGACTTATTTCTTCCATGCATCAAATTAAAGGGACAGTTCACCCAAAAATGCTCTAATTTACTCACCCTTATGTCATCCCTTCTGCAGAACACAAATCAATATTTTTAGAAGAATATTTCAGCTCTGTAGGTCCATACAACGCAAATGAATGGTGACCAGAACTTTGAAGCTCCAAAAAGCCCATAAAGGCAGCATAAAAGTAATCCGTACGACTCCAGCGATTTTCAGAAGCAATATGATAGGTGTGGGTGAAAAACAGATAAATATATCTAACTTTATAATATTAATAATAAGTCCTTCTTTTTAATTATTAATTCTCCTCCCTGCCCAGTAGGTGGCGATATGCACAAAGAACTGAATCACCAAAAACACATGAAGAATGTGAAAGTACAGATGTATTAGTAAAAAAGGATTTAAATATTGATCTGTTTCTCACCCACACTTATCATCTCTCTTCTGAAGACATGGATTAAAACACTGTCATTTGAACTCCTTTAATGCTGCATTTATGTGCTTTTTGAGCTTCAAAGTTTTGGTCCCCATTCACTTGCATTCTAGGATAAACTAACAGAGCTCAAAATACTCTTCTAAAAATATTTGTGTTCAGCAGAAGAAGAAAAAAAAAACATCTGGGATGGCATGAGGGTGAGTAAATGACTATTTTTCCTATAAGGAGATGTTAGGCAGAATGCTAACCTTAATCATAATTTACTTTCACTGCATATTTTGAAAGTGAATGGTGACTGAGACTGTCAGTCTCTAACATTCTGTCTAACATCTTTTGGGTTCCACAGGGTTGGAAGAACATGAGGATGAAGAAATGATGATATAATATTAATTAAAGGTGAACTATCACTTTAAGGATGCTTCTCAGATTTGGACGAAGAGTTTGCAAACCTTTTTCTAGTAATTATTACGGTGAAAAACGTGATCAATGTCACCCAGTCCCAAGTTATATATAATGTTTAATTATACACTGAAGCAAGATCATGCTTTATTCATGCTTTCTGTCATTATTACAACTTTTTACATCCTGCGTGAATTAAATTCAGTGACAGTCCAGTATTGTCAGTGTCGAATTTAGATAATTAGTTCTGTACACTAAGGGGGTAAATTGCACTTTATCTCTGTGTTTGAAGGCTTGTTGTCCATAAGACAAAGTCACTGCATCTGTCAAATACTGTGCACGTGCAGAAATGCTCACAATTGCGATCGGCAGGGCAAAACATTTGCACTTAACGCGGATGTTTACAAGGATTTATACAGTAATTCCGTTCAAAAATCGCAATAAATTACGCATTTATTAACACTTATTAAATGAAAACCAGTAATGTAACGACAGGAACGCTTCCCATTGTAACAAAGTAAAAGTAAAAAAATTTCATCAGAAATTTACTTGAGTAAGAATGAAAAGTAACCCAAGTAAAAAAGTTACTCAAGTAAATGTAATGGAGTAAATGTAGTGCATTACTACCCACCTCTGTAAATACAGTATACTGTATTCACATTTTATATATATATTAATCATGGTTAATCTTGTGGTTACTATAGATTTACTACATATACAATGGTATTTCTAGTAAAATCAAAGTAACCACAAAATTACGATTTTATTATGATTATGTTTTAGTTCAATGGCTTTACTACAAATATCAAGGTTAAAATACGGTTATTTTAGGAGAACCATGAAAAAAAAAATCCCGCCCTGTCCTCTAAGGGGTACGTTCACTCATACAGCCTTTTCCAGAAAATTACCTACAATTTCCAGTTTAGAGGTCATGTGTGAACATGGCCCTTTTAACACTGGTACATTTTGCTCTGGCAATTTTCCTTAATGCAAAGTTGCATCATTACTAGAGCTGTCACAATGAATGCGTTAACGCATGCGATTAATTAAAACAGTTTAACGCGTTAATTTTAATCGTGATTAACGCATTTACTGTTAATATGTCATAAACACTGTTGTGAGGGGCGGAACCTTTGTAATATGTCCGCCCGGAGTCATTACACTAACGCATGCTTCACAAACAGACACAGCACCAGAGCCCATCTAACAAGAAGAGCCTACAAGCTTAGCATAAAATAGTATAATGCAGTGGTCCCATAGACATTCTACTGTCGTAATACTCTCCTATGATGGAGCCGCGGATGTTGTTATTTCAGTAAATAAAATAATCTCTGACAGCGCTTCCCTGTCAGTGATAAAATGATGGAGAAAGGAGCTCTTAGCACTATTTATTGTACAAAACAAGCCCAGATGGGACTTGTAAGGCACATTTTAATTACCACAGAAGCAAGTCAAGTCTTAACTATCACCAAAACGCAGAAAGACATGTTTCTGTCTGGAAGTGCTTTTTATGGTGAGTTCAAATCTCAGGCGGTGACGCTCTGATGCGAATCATGAACGCAGCTTCACGATTGCTGTAACAAAGCGGATAGTCACAGTCTACCAGCAGATTAATATTGGGAAGGATGATAGTTTAAGAGATTTAATGCACACTGCAATGAATATGCAACCTATGGGGAGACTAGTTCTTTCAATTTGTCAACCTCCCACTTTGGGAAACATTCAATGTTACTCGAATTGGTGCTGTTTCAGTGCATTTCTTGTGAAAGGCTTTGTTTGGAAAATGTTAATAAAGCATTATATTGGGGAGCCTGGGTAGCTCAGCGAATATTGACGCTGACTATTACACCTGGAGTCGCAAGTTCGAATCCAGGGCGTGCAGAGTGACTCCAGCCAGGTCTCCTAAGCAACCAGTTGCTAGCCCGGTTGCTAGGGAGGGTAGAGTCACATGGGGTAACCTCCTCGTGGTTGTGATTAGTGGTTCTTGCTCTCAGTGGGGCATGTGGGAAGTTGTTTGTGGATCGCGGAGTGTAGCATGAGCCTCCACATGCTCTGAGTCTCCGCGGTGTCATCCATGACGAGCCACGTGATAAGATGCGCGGATTGACAGTCTCAGACGCGGAAGCAACTGAGACTTGTCCTCCACCACCCGGATTGAGGCGAGTAACCGCGCCACCACGAGGACCTACTAAGTAGTGGGAATTGGGCATTCCAAATTGGGGAGAAAAGGGGATAAAAATGGGAGGACAAAAAACTAAATAAATTAGCATTATATTGTTACATATTGTTTTGTTTTCTTTCCTAAGAAGGAAATAAATGAATTTTTTCAAGAAAATAAGTATATATAGTGTAAAATTTCAGCACTTTCAAAATCTGTGTTTAATCGCGATTAACGGGAAAAAAAATGCGATTAATTGCAATTAACTATGAAAAATTACACGATTAATCGTGATAAAAAAATGTAATCAACTGATTACCTATAAATTTCCTTATTGATGGTATGTGTGAACAGAGCCAGAATATTACAGAAAATACAATTACTCTTCGGTGTTTAACACCGGTGACTCGAAAGTAAGAAAAATGTCAACAAACTGGTCAGATAGTGAAACTAGAGCATTCCTCTTCATCTGAGTGGATGAATAAATTTCCCGACAGCTGAAAGAAATAGTTAGAGATTTCCCATGTATTCTCTGATGAACCCAAGTTCTTCGCGCAGAC
Source organism: Myxocyprinus asiaticus (assembly GCF_019703515.2). Classification (NCBI taxonomy): domain Eukaryota; kingdom Metazoa; phylum Chordata; class Actinopteri; order Cypriniformes; family Catostomidae; genus Myxocyprinus; species Myxocyprinus asiaticus. The sequence goes on along the minus strand of NC_059360.1, from coordinate 49,125,481 downwards.
CTCTGTGTAGCAAAATATGTACAAATTACTGAGCTTTTCAGCCTCAGATAGCGTCTCCGCCTTCGGATGCTAACGACAGCATTTTGCTCTCTGTATTTCAACATTCTCATTTGAAGTCGTCGCATACGGTGTCGTTGAGTCTCGAACAAGTGCATAAATGAAAACACTGGCCAAAAAACACGAAAAAACTCCAACATTACCAACCACATACGTTCAGCTACAAAATCAAATCCCACCATGTTTTCAAACTAAAAGTTCACATTTCCGGTGTAGTCGTGTTGAGGTCATTTGGTGCCGATGTGTCGTAGCAAAACGGAATCAATGTGTGAACAGCGCATTTAGCACATTTACCAGTAAAGGCAACCCAACAATTTTCCTGTAATTTACCTGGTTGCATGTGTGAATGGGGCAAATATTCAATGACAAATGGATTGTGTGGATCTTGTCTTTGGACAAACATTACATGGAACGAGTCAAACCAAACTTTTACTCTCAACACACAGTGAAAGAATCTCACTCCTGAACTTCTTCACCACTATACTACTCAATCACAGTTATGTGAAATCTGAACATTTACCAGCCTGTGGCCAATCACAAACATTTTAGTCATATAGTGTGAAATTTGGTTGCATATACAGGAGATTTACTCGCATTGTAGCGGGTTGCACATAAAATAAAAGATCAATCTTGTGACTGAAGAATCAATATCAAGATCGTTCAAATGAAGAGTCATCCAACATGCATTTATCACATGCTCCGCTTGACCAGTGACAGCAGATAAACACTAGCTGGCATCTTCACCTTTTGAGAGAGCGAATCAAAGATGCCCCAGAAGATTTTCTTGGTGAGCAGAAGTTCTTCCTCAGACGCCAGACCGTAACTGCCCCATCCCGAGGGCAGACAGTAATACTTCCAGTTCTGCTCGTAATGATTCGTCAACAACTGCAGCAAACACAATTATGAGCATTTTTTATTCATATAGTACCATCTTATTTAAACTCACTTCATCTGTGTGTTTTCAAAGCCAAATCAAGCCTAATTATTTACAACCTCCCCTGTTTATGCTCATCAAAACATCCAGAGGATTAAACACACTCCAGTGCAGTCATGTTTTCAATAAAGAGTAACGAGGTAAGAAATTATTTGTTTCTATGGCCATATGGATAGAGCCAAAATGGATCACTATATGTATTAAAGTTGATTACAAAAATTTGCTTCATCACTACATTAATTTCCTATAACAAAATGATGACAAAAAGAAATATGTGAAGAGGTTGCATAACATTAAACAGAAGGTACGTGGTCAAAAACAACTGCATGACAGCTGAAAATTTTGAGAAGCATTGAAGAGCAATTACATACAATTACTAATAGAGTGGCAAAATAAAATTCTGTGCATATAATATATATGACAAGAAAAGAGTCTTTAATTTACCTTCAGTGGCATCTTACAGTATTCCGATAACAGCGGCACATCAAACACCAGCCGACGCAGAAGATGCTGCAACATGGACGGTCTCAGGTACCTTTAAAAGAGACACAACACACTGATGAGAGAACTTTTTAATCAACAACAGCACAAGTGACATGAACTGCTTTTAGTCCTGCTCATTAAAAAAGAAGCTGCTGCTTTGCTAGTCTTAGCTGATTTGGCTGGTCTTCTGCCCATGCCAAGTATGAGTTTAGCTGCCTGACCAGCTGACAAGTGCCCAAAACCCCTTTAAAACCATCAGAACACACCAGTTCGATCATCTTGGCCAGACTGGAAGACCAGCTAACTGTCTAAGGCCAGTTTATGCTGTTTTTCTTAAAGTAGGGAGATGGGCAATACTGATCCGTTACTGGCAAAAACTGGTAACTGTAGCAGCTAGATCAGTTTAACCAGTGTTGTCATGCTAAAAATGCCCAAAACATGATGAGTAATATTTAATCCAATAGTATAACTGGTCATTTAAGCTACGGCTGGTGTTTAGTCAGCAGGTAAACACAACATGACTCTGTCCTTACTTGCAGACGGCGAGTAAACACTCCTCTATAGCGTCTCTCTGGGCTTTGGTGAGTGAACAGCCCTTGGACAGTCTGTAGATGGTGTAGAGAGTCGAGTCGATGAGCATGGCGTGATGCTCTGTGCCAGAGAAGTGAGGGGCACAGCGGGTGAGCAGAGGCAACATGGCAGAACCAATGTACCGATTCATCGCCAGAGCCGTTTCAGTCGTCCGGAGAGCTTCCTGTTGATTAACACATAACAATTCTGAACACTAGCTGGAAAACGTCCAGTAGACCCCAAGGGTAAAAGTCTTTCCCAGTATGCACAGCTTATTTAGGAGGATCAGTGAGTGATCTTGGTTAATATTTTGAGCTCAAACATGATTTTTACAAGAGACACATTTAACTAAAGAGCTGCTGGCAAGTGAAAGGGAGTCAAAAGATTAAGAAAGGCAGATTCACCCATCAGGACACTTGTTAACAGTTGGATTAAGTCAAATCTTCAGAGTTTCAGTGTGGATCAGCAGCTCACTTGTTAGAAGTCATGAAAGCTGTGAGACTATTCTGAGCTGCTAAACACATTCACACTGACAGCTCGATCTGAGAGAGAAAATCCAAACACATTCAGACACACAAACAGGCAGGGTTCTATGGAGGGCCAAATTACTCAAAATTAAATCAATAAATAATCATTGAAATATTTAAATAAATTATTAAATCACTAAATGAATTATTAAATATCCCTCGTGTTTTATTTTAGTTTGCGTCCATTTTCATTTTAACATTATCTTTAAGATGATTTTTTATTTAAACATAAGCTGCGTATATTTTCATTTTCAGTGTTACGGCTCTCAGCACATCACTCAATGACAGTGGGCATCACTTTTCAAAGCAGGATGTCCTCTTCTATAACGACCTTCTCTCACAGAATCAGCACCTAAGTCAATGTTACAGTTATTTACAGCATTTATTCATGCTCTACATGGGTTGAAATTAAGTGATTGTCAGCGTTTTGCAAATCTCTTGTACTAAGCTTTGCCATAGTTGCAGCGTGAAAAAAACATGCCTAAATTCACTAACCAGAATATCCAGAGAAATCTATTTAAAAGGTGATGCCCACTGTCACTGAAAATGATCGCTGACGCTTAAAATAAATAAAAAAATAAAGAAACAACCCAAAGATATTGCTAAAATGAAAATGGACACAAAGTAATGATAAAATGAATTACAAGGGACATTTATTGATTTATTTAGTAATTTAACCCTTTAAGCTATGAAAGTGTTTTTAAAGATGTCCTGTTTCAGTGGAATACCCCAAATTAAAGGCTTATAACTCGACTCTCAGCCTAAGAAACTGCTAAAAAATAAATAATAATAGAGCCAAAAATTTACTTTATTTGTGATTTGACATTATATATCTCTGGGTGTAAATAAGGTGGCTCCGAAAAACTGCTTTTGTTTTGTTTTTTAATCATGTCAACTGTATCTGAGAAAAATGTTATGTTGATATGACAAAGCAATCAAAAGTTATAACATTACAAAAATAATTTATCATAGTGTCCAAAAACATCTCCAAACAAATAAAACATAATAATTGTACATAAGAACTAATTACACATGCAAACACAACAATGACTAAAGGTTTGCATAGCATACAGACATGATTTTAGTAATGAGATTTCACAGAATGAGTTTCATTCTGTGTCATTTGAGTCATCATTGAGTCTGTGTCATGTATTTGGCGCCATCTCCTGGTGGTCATATGTAACATTGTGCTTCATGTGGATTATCTAATGATCTATGCATCTGATTATCTTGTGTGTGGACTCGTTTGAAAGATAATCACATCCTCTAAGTTATGGTATGTGATATTTTATAAATAGACTCTTTGAGAGCTTTCCATCAACATGTGACACATGGCTATTTGATCAGTTTGATGTTTTTACTGATTACAATAATATGTACAGTGCAATGGTTTTATAAATGATCAAAATGGAGCACTTCTGATTTATCTGCAAATTTCAAAGCACTTGTTCAGTTTTGGTCATAATGTCTACATGCATTGTAAAGTAGAGCTTCTAAGCTTTCAAATGATACCTATTTTCTGTTGATCAAGACTGCAGTTATTAATATTTTGCCTATTTTGTATTTCTCGTGGGCCCATCTGAGTTTAAATGTTTAACCCTTTAACCTTAAACTGCTAGCTAATTCATTAAAAGCTCCTCTTTTGAAAAAAATGTGTCATTTAAAAGTTGGAAATTTGGACTTGCTGCTTTTTAAGGTTTGGTGGAAGTAACATGAACGAGAAATGTGCCTATATTACAGATGAATGCTGATTTGAATGACAAATAAATGACAATACACTTGCATAAACTGTATATTGCCCATTTAAATGAGTGTTTACGGTAAGTCTGATGACTCGCTAACAGAGAGAGAATAATGATCTTCTAACAGATGTAATAAAGCATTAAACTAAAATGAGGTGATAAATTAACAGCATGTAATGAACATTAAACAACAAAACAGACAACACAAACTGAATCTCTGTATACATGGTGTAATATTTATGCTAGAGCAGTGGTGGTTTGTGTGTGTTTGCATTGTGCGTATGCGCATCTCATTCACAGACGATTGTTACAGTGCTCATCTGTGACAGTTCCACTGTATAACTTATGAAATGTGAACACAACAATCATAATGGGAATAGGTAATGTTATAGAGATCGAATAGTCAAAACATTAGAAAAGTCTAAATATTTAAGATAGAACAAGCATATTCGTTTCACTCATTAACTAGTGTTTTAATCAACTTTAATCACTCTGTGAGAATTATTTCAATATAAATGTACCGTGTTAGGTTGTGTTTGGGCTAGTTTTAATTGCAATGCTGTTCTGTAAGTAACAATGTGCTATTTCATCACAAAATGAACGTCCCCGAGTAACATGCATGTTTTCATCTATTGCCTCATGAAACAAACAGAATATGGGAAATTGCATGTCGTTACAGAAAGACACGAGCTTGTCTTTCACTCACACAGACACGTTGTGTATGCACACGCACACTATCTTTAAGTCTCTGCTTGAAGGAAAGAATCCGCAGGCAGTCAGAGATTCTCAGCCGCAAGCAAATAAACCGTACCAAATTATCGGTGAAAATAATGGCGCGATAATAATATTTGGATTTTTCACACATGCTTCATTATATTTAAATATTTATTTTGAGTAATTTGGCCCTCCATAGGGTTCGAAATGACTGTGGGAATAAAATAAATGTAGAAATAAATATGAAAAAAATAAATACAATAATACATAAATAAGGATAAGTATAAATTTAAAAAAAAAATTGATTTGAAAATGTATTTATTCCTTTCTAAGTATATTTTTTACATTTTCTACATTTCTTTGCAAATGTATTTATTTATTTTCAATATTGGCAGATTCGGGCCTCCATACTGCTGAGCCCCCTTAAAGACAAAACTGGAGCGTGCTACATTACTTTGACACAGACCTTGATAGAAAAGAAAAGCAATAACTTGACAATGTTTGACAATTTTAATGCACCTGCCAGAGTGGCGTGTTACACTGAAATTCACCAGCCAGATAGAAAATATAGCTGCTTATGGTGCTTGGTGGACCTTGCAGACAGGGCTATAGCAGAGTTCAAGAAGTGATATACATTTAATCAGACATTAAACCTGAACTCAGCCAATAAACAAGACCTTGTGACCCGACCAGTACTGATACATTAATATGAGAAAAACCAACCTGAACCCGACATACCTCTTTTTATTTTCCTGTCAAGTGAGAACTGTAGATCCAGACACAAACTCCTACAGATCTGAATCCAAAGAGTATGTGTGTGTGTGTGTGTGTACGCAAAATGAGTTAAATCATAATAACTTACTGATAATAATAATAATAATTGTTTTTATTCATAAGAAACCTGAACCTGACGCAAACCCTAAACATCCTAAACTGACCCCAAAGTTTGTTGGGTCTCATCTGGATCAGGTCAATTCTGGTTGTGGACATTCATTAGTCACATGTGGTACCTAACTGAGTTAAATGATAAAACATGCTAATAACGTGTATATAGAGATGACTGACCGTGTCCAGTGAGGCGGATGCTCTAAGGTCAGGCAGGAAGCCGACCTCTAACAGATGCAAAAGGAAGCTCTGATCCTCTATACCATAAACACGGTCCAAAAACAGCACCATAGGGGCCTTGTGGTCCGGGCAGAAAGTGGCAGACACGTCGGGCTCCGTCACACTGCCATCTGAGAGAGAGAAAGACAGACAAAGATTGGTTCAAACCTGAATGCAGATGGTGTGCTTACTGTAATTACATGCACCAGTTCTATTTACTCACTTAGACAGTTCAAATCAGATGTGTTTTAAACAGCACACACACTCTTTCACACAGGTGTGTGTTGATTTGAAGAGCTCAAACTGCCATTTAACCCTTAACACACACATTATTTTACATTACATGTCCATCTGGGCTTAATCTCATGCTGTCTCATTGCAATAATTTCAGAAATACAGGTTTGTGAAGGTGGTACAGAGAGTTTTGCACCTTTATTGAGCACCGGCATCTTCAGAGGAATACTAATGATGCCAACCAGATCCTCAGTTGGTACGAGAGACCTTAGGATGGCACGAATCCTCAGAGCTTCACCTTTACCCTTATTGATCAACTGAGTGATGAGATCAACATTACACAATCAGTTCATCACTCTTACAATGAAAAATGTCTCATCACAACCAAAATATTTCATTGAAAAAACATTTTTACTTCCATAAATACATTTTTATTCTGTAGTTCTTCAGAAAAGCATCTATGCACTGCTGCTTGACCAAAGCACTGATCTGAAGAAGCTTGAATGAAACATCAAGAACCTTATTCATCTGCAAAGATCAATATAGCAATTCAAGAACCCAGTACAGACAAAAATGGGTTCTTCTGCGAACCACTGAAGAACATTTATTTTTTAAGAGTATGCATGTGTAGGTTAAAGCTTCAGACTTCAGAACACTTCATGGTCTTGATGAGTATAAATGTGCAACAGTATCTTTATATTTCAGTAAATTGTCAGGCGACTCACGTGCATCTCAGGAGCACAACGGCCTAACAGATCGATCAGAGCCGAGTAGAAGGACAAAATCGCATTTCCCATGTGAACCACTTCCTCTTCCTCCTCACCCTCAGTGGATCTACAGCAGACAGAGATGATCATTAACGTTTATGGGGTTTATGATGTCTTTAGCTACAAATTAAAGGCTTATAACTCGACAAAACAAAACAAGGAGTTGGTATCATGTAAAAAAACTTTTCAGATTTTTTAATGATATACATTATGATACATTCTGAGACTCTCAGCCTAAGAAACTGCTGAAAAATCTTTTTCTTATTTGACATTATACATCTCTGGGTGTAAATAAGGTGGCTCAGAAAAACTGCTTTTGTTTTGTTCCCAATCATGTCAACTGTATCTGAGAAAACATTTGTGTTGATACGACAAAGTAATCAAAAGTTATAGCATTACAAAAATAATTTATCATAGTGTCCAAAAACATCTCCAAACAAATAAAACATAATAGTCGTACATAAGAACTAATTACACATGCAAACACAACAATGACTAAAGGTTTGCATAGCATGCACACATGATTTTAGTAATGAGATTTCACAGAATGAGTTTCATTCTGTGTCATTTGAGTCATCATTGAGTCTGTGTCATGTATTTGGCGCCATCTCCTGGTGGCCATATGTAACATTGTGCTTCATGTGGATTATCTAATGATCTATACATCTGATTATCTTGTGTGTGGACTTGTTTGAAAGATAATCACCTCCTCTAAATAATGCTATGTGATATTTTATATTCTGTTTATTTTTTGTGAAGTTATAAGTGAAAATGTTGCATATAAGCAACACTAACATAATTGTCAAAGACATATTCTTAGCTATTATTCGCTATATTTTTGTCTGTGTGTAAAACAAATAGGCTGGTTGTATTCTACTCTTTGAGAACTTTCCAACAACATATGACATATGGATATTTGATCAGTTTGATGTTTGTACTGATTGCAATAATATGAACAGTGTAATTTGTTTTTTAAATAAATTATCGAGACGGAGCACTTCTGATTTGTCAGTAAATTTCAAAGCACTTGTTCAGTTTTGGTCATAATGTCTACATGCATTGGAAAGTAGAGCTTCTAATCTTTCAAACGAAACCTATTTTGTGTTGGTCAAGACTGTTGTAATTAATATATTGACATTTATTTTATTTTATTACGGTCCCATTCGAGCTTAAAGGGTTATATATATGTTGTTATAATTAGCTTTATACAAAAGAACAGAAGTCTCCAATATGACCTCATTAGAGGTAGTCCGATTTATCGATTTGACCGATTAATCGGTGCCGATAGTTGCCGATAGTTTTTTTTATTCCTCCATGTGACTATATAGAAAAGTTCCCTGTCATCACATATATCGTGCCTCAAACTTCATATCTTGTGAATAATAATAAAAAAAACTCATCTGGTGAAATATATATATATATATATATATATATATATATAGTATACAAAACCCTTAATCTGGTAAAAATATAAGCTATAAAAAGCTTAATTTGGTAAATACTTAAATATAGAGCATTGTAACAGAGCTAAGTCTCCATCATTTCAAAATAAGAGTCAGAAATAAGTAAGTGTTTTCAGGCTTGTTCACAGTCCTGCGGTGTGCTCCAAATGTTAATTTTTCCGGGTTATTATTCGATTTTGGTTGCAAAATTAACTGCATCCTGGATTTTATTCATTTTGGACTTATGTATTTTCTCTGTCTGAGGTCGTCACTGTAATGAAAGGCATTTTTTTTTTTTTTTAACATTTTATAAATCGATTTTAAAAACTATTGGCTAATTAATTAGTTATTAGCTTTTCCACCACCTTAGTTACCGTATCGGGAAAATCCACAATCGGTCTACATCTAGTCCTCATTAAGATATTAATAAATGTGTGAGGGAGTGTGTGTGTGTGTGTCTTACACGTCTGAAGCGTGACCCGGGCCTGTACTGGGCAGATCCAGCGATGGGTTCTCTGAGATCTTAATAGCTTCCTTCATGGCCGCAAGCAGCCCGTTTCCCCCCTCTCCTCGCAGGGCGGGGCCAAAACACTCCGGTCGACGAATCAGAAGCTTCACCACCACACTGGAATTTTCCTCCACACTCTCACCTGAGCAGACACAGCACACAGGTAAGTACTTAGCTAGAGTTTAGGGACTAATTTGTCTCTAGAAGTGAGCTAAATCTGACAAAACCTCCCTTAGGGAAATTTTGGGGTGTTATAATTTTTTTTAACTTTAAAAATGCGAAACGGAGTTAGGGTTAGTGTTTATTAACTACAATTAGACTGTAAAAAAACATCTGTTATTTTAATGGAAAAAGAATGTAAGAATGATACAGTAAAAAACGCTAATTGGTTAACGAGTAGTTACCGTAACAGAGCAGGAAACAAAGATAATATATTTTAAAAGACAATACATGTAATTTTACTGTAAAACATTGTTGCGTTTTAGATGTAAAAAGTATGATTTTACCATATAATTAACGGTAAAAATGTATATTATGTTTAACAAGAGACTACATGTACTTTTCATGGTAAACATTTGTTAAAATTACCGTGAAAAACAATAACCGGGCGTTCCCAGAAGTCCCTGCGTGACACATCCCATTATATTTTATGGGATTAGTTATGTTTCCTCTTATTTTTATTATCAGTTATGTGCAATGGGGAGTTTCTTGTTATATTTTTTTTCTTTCTCTATCACAATATACAGATCTGAAATGTAGGCGGCGCTCTAACGCATCTCAGCCCTCACAGATGTGCTTGTCCATAGACATTCAGTCTAATTTTCAGTTCAAGCACCACCCTCATTGTTTCATTGAATATCTCGGCCTCTGAGTGGACTACAAGCTCAATCTAGGTGTCATTAGAAAGCTGAGATCCTCCTCTTTGCAAGGATATATAACATTGATAAATATTAGAAAACATATTTTTCTGATGATTTGTTTTGCATGCTTTTCCTTCTGGACTGCATATTTTGTTCTGGACATCTAAGATATAACATTGGATTATTCACACAAGCATGCTCACAGACAAGTAAAAATGGCTCATTTGTTTTAGAAAACTGCCTACAGTAAAAGCAGATATCAAGTCTTTGGCTATCTGGTGCTTACAGCAGCAGTTATTGGCGCATAAATGAGACATCTGTGTTTGATGTCACTTTGTGACTCTTTTGAAAATCAGTACAGTCGTATTCCTGAGAATGAGAGCTTTCATTTGATATTTGATTTGTCTACTTAACTGCTATTTTAAAGACTTTTATATTCATATTATTATTTCTACCACATAACCACTAGGTGGCGCTTATTTGCAACGCAAATGTTTTAAGGTCTTATTTTGTTATTGTAAGTAAAATAAATGCAGAAGTGATGGTTATCTATGAACATTTCAGATAATAAGCTTTCAAACGATACCACATATGCCTGACTTATGTATACGGGGACTTCAGCATTTTAAGTGTACATGTTTTTCACGATATAGCGCCCCCTTTTGGACCAGTTCAAGAGGTTAAATCACCATGCAGATTTTGTGGTTATTACGGTGATTAACAATACATTTTAAAGTTAAAATGCAGACGTTTATAATTACAGAAGGTTAGCATATCAAGTTTACATCATTTAATAATATAAACGGTAGTGAACCGTAAAATATACAGTCATCAAAATTACACCCTGTAAAGCCTAAAACACGGTCATTGTATTTTTACGGTAAATTTCAGGCATCTACAGCTGCCGGTATTTTAGTGTAAATTAAACAGAATTTTTTTCACAGTGCAGTTTCATATAAAAACAATATAAATCTATGGTATATCCTCATTTAAATGTCAGGTCATTTCATGAACTTTGTGCTGTTTGTCCGTGTTTGTCATTTACCGTTGACAAACACAGCGAATCGCAGGAAGGAGAGGTATCGTTCTCCCTCAATAGGGTTCCAGCCGATATCTGGATATCCTTTAGCTATGAGCATGGGACAACTCTGCAGTCCACAACCCGCCAGATACGTCACAACCTACACACACAAACACAAAAATAACATGTTTGTGAATGTATAAATACTCACTGCTCAAAATCCCACATTAAAATAAATAAATAAATAAGTAACACACATTTGTGAACACTGTAATCACACCTTGTCCAGGTCGGGTTCCTCCAGCGCAAGAGCCAGACCGTTATTATCCATCACAGATGAAGCAGCAACATCTAAAGGTGTCGAACCTCTCATGGACGGAGACGCTGGAAATGTGCACACAAAATCAACAAAAAAACACAATGCAATTCATCAGAAATGTCTCCAACATTATTTTGAAAAATCCTAAAGAAACAAACACAAGGGGGCAGTATGCACTATATGAAACACTATCAATCTCACTCTTAACATAACTCTTCTTTAAAATATAAGCACTTTATATTTACTTTATAGATTGAATGTGCAGTTCATGAAGGTCACAACATAGACTGCTATAGAGCGCAGAACAATGTTAAATTAAGTGCACAATTTCAGGTAATTTACAGCTTTAATTGTTGCAGCTTCTCCAGAGCCAAAAGCATTAATTAATCCTGACCCGACTCACCCAGTCCAACACTGCTGTTCTCCAGCAGATAACTCAGATGATCAAACATGGCCTTCTGATTCTGACGACTGATTCGACAGAAGTAACACAGGAAGCGACAGCAGCTCGCCACCATTTTAGGAAAAGCAATTTCCTGTGAGAACAAATTTTTACAGATTCAGACATACAGCAGAGGAGAAGAGTCACTCACACCAACAGCAGATATACACAGTGATTCCACGGAGCATTGATCTGGAATACTGTTACATGTGATTGTCATATATGTATCCAGTTTAAATCAATACTGCACAACATCAGCTCATATATCACACTGACAGCAGGATATTAAAACACTGCAGAGTACTCACTTCATTAGTCAGAATGTGTTACTCTAAAACTCTGGTTAGAATAAAACACAGAATCTACAGTGGCTATGATCAGAACAGCATACTAAGATATAACAGCAAACTGCAGTGTGAGTATAGTGTGAGAAGTACACACTATGTGTAATTTCAGTATGCATGGAATACATGAATGATCTACTACATTTGACAAAATGTGCCGTATTCAACTAGAGCACACTGTGTGAAATGGGCCATTGACAAATAAGGTTGTGTGAGGTCTGAGAAATGTCATCAGTCTGTATCCAATTTGATTTCAGAAATTACAAATAAAGATATAAATTGATTTCATGTTTTTTTTTTTTCTCCCCAATCTGGAATGCCCAATTCCCAATGCGCTCTAAGTCCTCGTGGTGGTGTAGTGATTCGCCTCAATCCGGGTGGAGGACGAATCTCAGTTGCCTCCACGTCTGAGACCGTCAACTCGCGCATCTTATCACGTGACTTGTTGAGTGCGTTACCGTGGAGACGTAGCACGTGCGGAGGCTTCACGCTATTCTCCGTGGCATCCACGCACAACTCACCACACGCCCCACCGAGAGCGAGAACCACATTATATCGACCACAATGAGGTTACCCCATGTGACTCTACCCTCCCTAGCAACCGGGCCAATTTGGTTGCTTAGGAGACCTGGCTGGAGTCACTCAGAACACCCTGGATTCGAACTCATGACTCCAGGTGTTGTAGTCAGCGTCAATACATCAGTACTTTTTCCAAAAAAGAAATTTTTAACGTAAAAATTTTGTTTTGTTTTTTACAAATATCATGAATTTTTGAGTTGAGAATATTAAGACTTCTTCTCTGGGGTTACTCCATTTGACCCCAAAAAAGTATTTTTCTTTAAACTTTTTTTGAACTCTCTGTTTTATGTTTTTTGTCAAAAACAAAATGACCACCTAAATGTTGGATACATCACCTGACTCTGAAATGTTGGACAAATATTTTCAAAATATACATTTTATTTAAACACCCAATTGTTTCACTGCTTTAAAAAAAAAAAAAAAAAAAAATAATAATAATAAAAAAAGTCAGAATAAAAATAATATATATATATATATATATATATATAATTATTATTCTGCACTACTCATGCACACATTTCTTTTTCAAGAATTTCAGCTTTTAATAAGATTTAGATTTTTATTTTTTTTTGTCACTGGACGGTTACACCAGATGACATGTTTTACTTAAATCCCCAGAAAAAAATATTTAAAATGATTTTGAACTCAACATTTGAAAATATGTTCATCATAGTAAAGGTGTATTTAAGTAATTATTTGTGTGAATTGCATTTTAATATGTATTTTTGAATAATTTAATAGATCCTGTAGATTTACTGTATCCTACACTTATTACACGGCTCTCTGGAATACTCAGTTCTGATTGGTCAATTGCTCCATCCAGCGGTCTGATATTTCCCAATCGCACATCCGACGGGATTAAGTGATATCAGACCGTTCATCCAGTTATTGCGAGTCATCTTTCCTGCTTCTCGTATCACTTTCTGATCTCTACAAGCAAGTAAAATTATTTCAACTCAAATAAATGTTTCATGTCCATTCATTTGTTTATTTAGCAAGTAGTCTTCTAATAAGTGGGACAATGAGCAGATGATAGTAACAGATGGTCATTTTCAAAAAACAAACAACAACAGAACACAAATCGAAGGTGGAATTCAGCTGTTTCTAGAGACTTTCTTCTCACATAACAACAATTTCAACACAAATAAATATTTAATGTCCAATTATTTATTTATTTAGCAGCTAGCCCTGTAATAAGCAGTATAACATTCAGTCAGTCGGATGTTATCACAAAATAAACCCCTTTAGGGTGATACAAGAGTCCTCTACTTCATCAGAATCAGAATGAGCTTTATTGCCAAGTATTCTTACACATACAAGGAATTTGTCTTGATAACAGGAGCTTCCAGTGTACAACAATACAACAACAGCAACAAGACTTTGAAAAAATCATTAAAATATAGATTTATATTATATAAATGTATATAAAAATAGATAAATATTGAAAAGAATATTATAAGTATAATATATATATAGAAAAGTACATATAGAATACACAATAGACAATATATATATATATATATATATATATATATATATATATATATATATATATATATATATATATATTGAAAATATATACATACACACACATACATACATAAACATATATACACACATATACACATATATGAATATATATACATACATACATACATACATACATACACACACACACACACATACGTAGTGCAAATCGGTTATGTACAGTGCAAGGGAATGTAATGGCAGAAGAGGTTGGATGTGTTGGATAAATATAAAAAGACTAAACTGTGTATTGCACATTAATTATTGCTCAATGGGGCAGTTTTATCTGTTCATGAGATGGATAGTCTGAGGGAAAAAACTGTTCCTGTGCCTGACGGTTCTGGTGTTCAGAGCTCTGAAGCGTCGGCCAGAAGGCAACAGTTCAAAAAGGTAGTGGGCAGGGTGAGTGGGGTCCAGAATCAAACCAAAAAAATCAACCAATTATAAAAATAAATAAATAAATAAAAAATTACAAACATAATTATAAATTAATGTAAAAAAAATTATAATTATAAATTATAAAATTATAATCCTCTCAGCAGTCCAAACTGTCCTTTGTAGTCTTCTGATAGCTGATTTTGGAACCAAACCAGACAGTTATTGAAGTGCAGAGGACAGACTCAATGACCGCTGAGTAGAACTGTATCAGCAGTGCCTGTGGCAGGTTGAACTTCCTCAGAGTCAGTGTGGGTCTCCCACTTCAGGTCCTGTGAGATGGTAGTGCCCAGGAACCTGAATGACTGTTTAGAATGGTGAGGGGGGTCAGTGTTGGGGGGTTCCTCCTAAAGATCCCCCCAGTCATTGAGTCTGTCCTCTGCACTTCAATAACTGTCCACCGTTTTGAGCATGTTCAGCTCAAGGTTGTTTTGACTCCACCAGACAGCCAGCTGTTCAACCTCCCTTCTGTATGCAGACTCATCGTCATCTCGGATGAGGCCGATGACAGTGGTGTCATCTGCAAACTTCAGAAGCTTGACAGAGGGGTCCTTGGCGATGCAGTCATTGGTGTAGAGGGAGAAGAGTAGTGAGGAGAGCACACATCCCTGGGGGCACCAGTGCTGATTGTACAGGTGCTGGAAGTGAGTTTCCCCTGTCTCACAAGCTGCTACCTGTCTGTCAGAAAGCTGGTAATCCACTGACAGATAGACATGGGAACAGAGAGTTGGTGTAATTTAGTCCAGAGAATAGCTGGGATGATGGTGTTGAAAGCAGAATTGAAGTCCACAAAAAGGATCCTTGCATATAACCCTGGTCTGTCCAGATGCTGCAGGATATGATGCAATCCCATGTTGACTGCATCATCCACAGACCTGTTTGCTTGATAAGCAAATTGAAGGGGATCTAGAAAGGGTACAGTGATGTCCTTCAGGTGAGCCAACACCAGTCTCTCAAATGACTTCATGACCACAAACGTCAGGGCGACAGGTCTGTAGTCATTATGTCCTGTGATTTTTGGTTTCTTTGGGATGGGGATAATAGTGGAACATTTGAAGCAGCATGGGACTTCACACTGCTCCAGTGATCTATTGAAGATCTGTGTGAAGATGGGGGCCAGCTGGTTAGCACAGGATCTAAGAAATGCCAGTGAAACGCCATCTGGGCCCTGTGCTTTCCTTATCCTTTGTTTTCGAAAGACGTGGCTCATATCATCTTCACAGATCTTAAGTGCAGGTTGAGTAGCAGGAGGGGGGAGGAGGGGGGTTGCAGGAGGTGTTGGTGTTTGTGTGAAGTGAAGGACAAAGTGGGTGTGGGGTGTGAGATTGGGCCTTTCAAATCTGCAGTAGAACACATTCAGGTCGTCAGCCAGTTGTTGGTCCACCACGGGGTTGGGGGTAGGAGTCCTGTAATTTGTGAGTTGTTTCATGCCACTCCACACTGATGCAGGGTTGTTAACTGAAAACTTGTTTTTCAGCTTCTCAGAGTATCTTCTTTTAGCCACTCTGATTCCCTTATTCAGTGTGTTCCTGGCCTGATTGTACAAGACTTTATCCTCAACTCTGTAAGCATCCTCTTTGGCCTGACGAAGCTGCCTGAGTTCCGCTGTAAACCATGGTTTGTCGTTGTTAAATGTTAAATAAGTCCTAGTAGGAATGCACATATCCTCACAAAAACTGATATATAATGTAACAGTATCTGTGAGCTCGTCCAGGTGTGTGGCTGCAGCCTCAAAAACACTTCAACCAGTGCAGTCAAAGCAGGCTTGTAGTTCCCGCTCTGCTTCATTGGTTCATCTCTTTACAGTCCTTACTACAGGCTTAGCAGATTTTAATTTCTGTCTGTAGGTTGGAAGAAGATGAACCAGACAGTGATCAGAGAGTCCTAAAGCTGCTCTAGGAACAGAGCGATATTCATTCTTTATTGTTGTGTAGCAGTGATCCAGTATATTTCTGTCTCTGGCGGGGCATGTAATGTGATGTTTGTATTTGGGCAGTTCACGTGTGAGGTTTGCTTTGTTAAAATCCCCAAGAATAATAATAACTGAGTCTGGGTATTGCTGTTCTGTGTCTGTGATCTGATCAGCCAGCTGTTGCAGCGCGGCATTCAAACACGTGTTTGGCGCGACATACACACTCATCAGAATAAACGAGGAAAACTCCCGCAGCAAGTAGAAAGGCTTACAGTTGATGAAGAGCACTTCCAAATTAGGACAGCACATCTTCTTTAACGTTGTTACATCTGTACACCAACTTTCATTGATGTAAAAGCATGTTCTACCGCCAGGCAGCAGAGGTTGAAAAGTCCTTGTTTGTGCGGGTGAGGAGATGTAGTTCGTCTGTTTTGTTAGGAAGAGAGCTGAGATTCGCAAGATGAATGTTCGGCAGTGCTGTTCGAAAGCCCCGCCAATGGAGTTTGACCAGCGCGCCTGCTCATCTCCCTCGCCTGCGTCTCATAGCGCGTTTAAACAACACAGCTGCGCCTCCGACTAAAATGTCAAACAAAACGTCCAAATATTCAAAATCCAGGAAAAGATTGACTGGTATATGCTGTCGAATGTTCAGCAGTTCGTCTCTGGTAAAACTGACTGGAAAAAGATTACTAAACACAGGACAAACAAACAAAAACAACAAAACAATAGGTGCGCTCCAAACCGAGGCAGCCATCCGCGCCGCCATCATCAGGCATCATGATGTAATATTCATGACGGGGGTTTATATAACAACCGGCTGACTATACATTATCACTTAATGCATACTGTTTCATATACTAGATTTGTAAGATAAAGTGTATACTCTGTAGTATTCAGTAAGTAGTAAGTTAGTATTTCATTCTGAACACTCACTGTAAATCACACAATAGCTTTCATTAATCCCATTCAAACCACAGACACAGGAAACACACAGACATCAAACCCACAGGAGATTGTGAACGTCTAGTGTTCATTAGACAACACACATTCACAAACACACACACACACACACACACACAAACAAACATACACACACACACACACACACAGACACACACACAAACATACACACACACACAAACATACACACACACACACACAAACATACACACACACATTCACATACACACACCCACACCCACACATATACACACACACACACATTATGAGGACTCTCCATAGACATAATGATTTTTATACTGTATGAACTATAGATTCTATCCCCTAACCCTAACCCTACCCCTAAACCTAACCCTCACAAAAAACTATCTGCATTTTTACATAAAAAAAAAAAAAACATCATTTAATATGTTATTTCCCTTGTGAGGTCCACTAGCTGGTCCTCACAATGGAGGTTAAACCTGTACACATATACACACATACATATACACACATTCATACACACATACACACATACATACACACACACACATTCACACATATACACACACACACTCACACAGACACACATGCACAAACACACAAAAACATGCACTCATACTCACACAAACACACTCACACACACACACAAACACACACACAAACACAAACACACACTCAAACACAAACACACACTCAAACACAAACACACACACACACACACACACATTCAAACACACACACACACCCATACTCTCACTCACACACACACACCCATACTCACACAAACACACACACATACACCCATACTCTCACACACACACACACACACACACACACCCATACTCACACAAACACACACACATACACCCATACTCACACAAACACACACACATACACACACACACACCCATACACACCCATACTCACACAAACACACACACACACACACACACACAACAAAACCCTAAACAGCCTCTACAGGACCCAATCAGTGTCACAAAGACACATTTATTTTTCACACTGTTACACAAGAGTGTTTTCATGAGGCACACAAAGACTTAATGTCAACACAAGAAAAGCATTCTGGAATGTCACCGCTCATACAGAGACAGACACTTCCTGTTGTCAGTACCTGTGATTTTCCTCCTCCCAGTACATTCACCATCACCTCCATGACGGTCTCGTGCATCCCCAGAACTCTCATGAGGTTTGGATGCTGGTAGAACACTTTATTATTCATGATGTCACTGAAACACACAAGAGCAGACATGACATCACTTCTGAGTGTGTTATCTATGTATTATGTCATCTATAAAAAGCAAATATTTGTCCTGAGCTGCAAAAAAAACACAGACTCATTCTTGATTATTAGTGATGGTGAAGCTGGTTTCAAACGACAGCATGGGGATTAATGTAGTATTTTAAGCAAATCCAAACGGTCTCGTGTTTGAGCTTCTTTCCTGCTAAAGGTTTTTAAGATCATGAGAAACACAGACTGAGTCTCAGGCACTGTACACCACTCATTAATATTCAAATGATCCTCTACCCCAGGCCGTCAATCATGAGTTGCTCCTCCTCTTTGCCCATGCGGACACTGAGCAGCGATCGGATCTGTCCCAGCGATGCGAGCAGGTGGATGGTGTCTTGTACAGAGCCGGCGCTGATGGTGTAGGTTTTCCTCATGGCCCGGAGCAGCTCGCCGATGCTGTCGTACTGTCTCCTGAGCAGACTGAACATCACTCGCACCAGCTCTGGGTCCTGAATGTGAGTCTCCTGAGCCCAGCTCACCATCGTCTGAGAGATCAACTCCTTCAGATTCGCTTCAGAGAGACCAGAGAGTTTACAGAACTTCATCACAGTTAGAACACTCTAGTTGAGTTTACATTATATTGGGGTGAACGGGGCAAGTTGTCACAAAGGCGCTATCTCAGTAACAATAATTTAAAGTGAAAAGTCCAGTTGCAAAAAGAGGTTTTGTATGTTGGTTTCAGACACCTAGTTCAGAACCCTCTTAAATTCTGCTCTCTCTATAATCACATTTTTGTTACAGCTCTTGGGTAAACAAGGGAACATAATCAAAACACACTGGCATACATTAAGGGAAGAGTTAACTATAATACAAAGGTAGATTTTTACTGTGTTCTTAGAGCAAAAGTTTTGTATGAAAGTCAGGTCGGGGCAGGTTGTCACATCATGTGTTTTAAATATGATAAATGTACTCAATTGCTATATTTGTTGGCCAAAACAATGTTTTGATGTTTTTGTACATTATCATTTCCATTTTTGTTGTGTCATGTATTGTTTTGTGCCTCAAAATGTTTTTACTTTTACCATTGAGCAACCCCGCGTCCACATGCGTGGACATTACGTTTTGGCTTCGCTAGAAGCTATGCATAATTTAATTTAATTTAAACTGACTGATCTCAGTTCAGGAGACTCTGTGCTGTCAGTAAAGTGTTAAACTTTAGACGCACGGAGTCATGTAACAAAACAACATGGTGCTGACCACAGCGGAGTTTATCTTTGGGAGAAACAGCAACAAAACCACATCTGGTAAGAAACCTCATTAAGTTTTTACATTAAAACCTGTTTGAGTCAAAAGATTAGAGTCTCTAGTTTCATCCGATATGACATTATTTTAAATTTGAGAAATGTATGGCAAAACGGCACGCTGATTAACACAATGACCACATTTGTGGACTGTATGCTCAGTTTCAGTTCAAATATCCTTTATTCACTGTCTGTGTATTATCACATTGAGAATTAATGCATGCATCCAAAAACTGAAAAATGTGTCTTTCAGGGGCTTTATATGGAGTTAGGATGAAAATAAGGTGCATTTCAAACTGTTCTGAGACCAGTGCAGACAGACAGCACACTGGAGGTTAAGTCATTCACTAAATAGGGAGCAAGGGAGCATCCTATATCTCTCTATGCAGTTAAGTGCATTCACTCCTAAAATCTGATCAAAAGTTCAGTTTCAGGCTGCAGATGATGTTTGGATCACTCAACATGTTTGACAGACATGTGACAATGATAATCAGTACATAGATTCAGAATTTATAATGTATCATTTTATTTTAACATGATTGACAGTGATTGGATGATGCTGGACATTACTTTAAATCAGAATTAATTATGATAATTTCTGATGTAATGTCTGTAACGTCTCAAAAACATGAATAATCAACACGCTTGCAAACATAATAACAATTTTACTTTTGGTGTTATTTAAAATTTCACAACTTAGTCCCGCTGTCCACATATGAGGACATCAATTTTTTTTCTTTATTTTTTATTTTTTGCATGTTTCTTCGGGGCCACTAGTTAAAAAACAAATAGGAGAATGGAAAATGCACACAGCAGTCAGGAGGATAAACTTTTACTGAAAAGCCTTTAATAGGCATTTTAATGCAGGTGATGGTGGAGACACATTCCCCCATCAACCCTCAATGTTCACATGAAACCTACACCACTGGTTTAATGGCAGATTTCACTGTGACAACTTACCCCATATAGGGTAACATCATGCCACACGTGTTCAATGATCTGTATAAACTTTAAGGTCTGTGGCTATACATATATTAACTTTCAAAAATAAAGCTCCCCTGAGAAATATTCACCGGAGTAAAAAAGTGTGACAACTAGCCCCAGTGTTCCCTACTTGTATCATTTATATATATATAAATCGTACTATGATGAGGTTCAAAAAACAACAACAACTCAGTAATAGGAAAGCTCTTGAAACTGCAGTCACACAGAAAACCCTCTGACAATGTGCTGACTTTATTCCCAGACGCTGTTCCAGTGACTGTCATCAACATTTAAATAATGAGACTGATGGGAGAAAAGCGTCTGCTCAGGTCATCTGTCAATCACTCTTTCATGGGCCGTTACGGCTCTGTCTGTCAGAGGTCAATAAGGGTTTTATAGGGCGGTTAATTAGAAACAGTGCTGACGAACATTCCCGCTCTGATACTTGATGGACATCAGATAATAAAACAGATGCTGAGCTCAGGACTGCACACGAGCATTAAACTCAAGACTAAATGGAACTGAGGATATGGTTGACTATTGTCTGACAAAATTGCTTTTGATGTTCCTCATTTGTAAGTCGCTTTGGATAAATGTGTCTGCTAAATAACGAAATGTAATGTAGTGCATTATACTCTAAAGTATAACTATGAATAGGGGAAGACTTATAATGTATTATAACTGTAGTTATAATTATATATGAGAAGTTATAACTTACTTATTATACGGTGTATTATGAGACATTATTAATGCATTATAATGTCTTTACAATGCATTATAAATATGGGCTTCATAGAAAGCATTACCATCGAGATTAATAAATGCTGTGATGCGATAAATTGTTAATTCATGATAACGAATACATGAATTAGTTTTAATGAATAGAACCATATTGTAAATTTGTATTTATTAGTGCACTGATATAATTTCCTCCAGTTCAATTAATTAAAAAAAGAGATCGCTTTTCAAACCTAAAATAGATAGCACATCTAAGACAAAAAGTGCTTCGAGTTGAATTAATAGCTGAAGTTAAATTCATGATGTTAGGGATTTAAAACAAACACTTACTAGAATGTTTGGGAAAATAAATATCAGTTGAGTTTTCTGCTGCAGACACCGTAATCATTCATGTTCGAGTTGAAGCATTTAATCCAATCTGGAAGATTGTTTGTGAAATAAAAAGGTGGCATATATTCTTACAGGGAGCGGTCTGCTCTTTCTCTGTGGGCTGTGTTTCAGATTTCTGTGGTTGACCTTTGATCTTATAGACGAGAGCGAGCAGTCGACCTTTAATGGATGAGTCCAGATCTTCCTCGTCCTCCTCCACTGGAACTCCTGCAGAGACAAAAAAACAAAACACATCAGAAACATTAAATACTGCTTCTTCCAGATTCCTGTCCTGTCTCTGTTCTCTCACACACAACTGTTGGATTGATTGCAATTGAAGCTCCCTGAAGAGTGAGACCTTTAATTATTTACATCATGTTGATGTGTGAGCGTCTGCTGGATAGAGATCTCTCACAAAACTCGACACATCTGCTTTGGTTACATTATTTCTAAATCAACAGTGCAATTTAACATCTATAAGCTGCTTGTGTGATGTGAAGCTTTGTAACACAAGAACAACACAAGTGAACACAATACTGTGGTTCTGTTTACATGTCAACTGTACAGCCACTTGTTAAAAACATCATTACAGGTCTGATACATTTGTATCTGTTTAGGTTGTTACATTTTATTCATGTTGATTTAATTTTAAAATTGTCTTCAAATGACTCAAAACACACAAAAAAGTTTTAAAAACACCCCTGTACGGTTTTCATCATAATTTTCTTGTAATTGTTGGAAACATTAACACGTTTAGCACGTTTTAACCCTTTAAGCTCTGAAGGTGTTTTTAAAGATTTCCCAAAATTAAAGACTTATAACTCGACAAAAAAAACAAAATAAAAACAAGGAGGGTCAAGTGTTTGATATCACTGTAAAGAAAACTTTTCAATTGTTTTAATGATATAGACTGTGATACATTCTGAGACACTCAGCCTAAAATCACAAAACATTGAGCCAAATATTTTTATTTTTTCTCCCTTTTTCTCCCTAATTTGGAATGCCCAATTCCCAATGCGCTCTAAGTCCTCGTGGTGGCGTAGTGACTCGCCTCAATCCGGGTGGTGGAGGACGAATCTCAGTTGCCTCCGTGTCTGAGACCGTCAAACCGCGCATCTTATCACGTGGCTTGTTGCGCGCGTTGCCACGGAGACATAGCACGTGTGGAGGCTTCATGCTATTCTCTGCAGAATCCACGCACAACTCACCAATAAGGTGACTCTGAAAAACTGCTTTTGTTTTGTTTCTAATCATGTCAACTGTATGAGAAAACATTTGTGTTGATACGACAAAGCAATCAAAAGTTATAGCATTACAAAAGTAATTTATCATAGTGTCCAAAAACATCTCAAAACAAATAAAACATAATAATTGTACATAAGAACTAATTACACATGCAAACACAACAATGACTAAAGGTTTGCATAGCATGCAGACATGATTTTAGTAATGAGATTTCACAGAATGAGTTTCATTCTGTGTCATTTGAGTCATCATTGAATCTGTGTCATGTATTTGGCGCCATCTCCTGGTGGCCATATGTAACATTGTGCTTTATGTGGATTATCTAATGATCTATACATCAGATTATCTTGTGTGTGGACTCGTTTGAAAGATAATCATTGTATTTTACGTTTATTTTTTGTGAAGTTATAAGCAAAAACGCGGCATATAATCAACACCAACATGTCAAAGACATATACTTAGCTATTACTCAATATATTTTTGTCTGTGAGTAAAAATAATAGGCTTTTTTTTTATTTATTTTTTAATAAATTATCAAAACAGAACACTTCTGATTTGTCTGCAAGTTTCAAAGCACTTGTTCAGTTTTGTTCATAATGTCTACATGCATTGTAAAGTAGAGCTTCTAAGCTTTCAAACGATACCTATTTTGTGTTGATCAAGACTGTAGTTATTAATATTTCAACAATTATATTTTTTCTCCCATCCGAGCTTTAAGGGTCAAACTGAAGTGTGTCATTTTTGTGCCACCGATTTGAAATGTTTTCAAACAGCTTTCCGAATAATCTCCCCGTCTGCTATTGATTGAACAAACAGATGGTCCCACCCCCAACTCACACTAGTTGAGTCCATGTTGTTGTGTCGGGCTGGACAGGTCACTCAAATCAGAGGAATTTTTATAGTACCACAGAGACACAGCGTTTACAGCTTTCCAGAAAATGAACCTACAAACAGCTTCCTTATAATTCCAGTCTCTACATATTAAACTGGGATAGAAGAAAGGTTCATCTTTAGGTTTATATATTCTGCGGTTCACAATCTCTTCAAACGTGAGCCCGTTTCATACATTCCAATATTATGAAACATTATTTTGTTTTATCAGAAGAGAGATTAATAAGTCTCCTTAGATCGCTTACAATATGATCTAAATAACAACTACAGGAATACACAGGTGTTGTGATTGTGTATGGAAACTTAAAGCAAATGTTTCACTTTAATTGTCTTTTTCACAGTTTGTGCCGTCTGTTCTCAATGTTGCACGATGCAGATTCGGAAAAGGGAAATTATTTGCATTTCATTATCATCATAATCGTTAGAAGTTGCTGTGTGTTTGAGCTCACCGCAGTGCAGTCGCAGTTCGCTGTGAAAGTCATACAGTTCTTCCTGTATGTCTCCTGGGCACGGACAATCTTCACCCATATTAAAGTTCAACAGCATGTTAATCTGAAAGAAACACCAAATTACTCCATTAATGAAGCCGATCTGAGCTTTAATGTGGCAGAACATTCAACTGCAGTACAGAGAGAGAAAACCTCACACCACAGTGCTGAATGAGATGCTGAGAAAGACCAAAGAATATCCATATTTGTGTTTAAGATCAGGAGAACAGAAATAATACATCATTATGCATAATAATGCAGTGAATAAACGGCCATGACGAGCCGAGAAAAGTCTGTTTGAGTGAGAAGAAAAACTGTGAGATGAGTTTTAATGACAGATTCAATGTCACACACGAGCGTCTTCAAGCCTTCATGCACTTTAGATTAAACACAGACTTCACACAAATGTTTAATGGAGCTCAGACGGCAGATATCCTTCGTCCCAAGGCTGTGGGATGGTATGCGTTTCCTGAAATAAGTTTTGTGTAAAACAAAATAGTGAACAAACCTTATTTAGCTGAAATACACTGGTGAAGTGATTGGTGTGTAAAATGTAATAATGTAAATATGAGTTCAGCTGGTTACATGAGGTTGTAAAAGTTTAAGTGTGTGAATGTAACGTATACCTGTTCCTGCGGCGGCGAGCGAAACTCTTTGGTCTTTTTGGCAGTGACGGCAGCAGACATGTTCAAAGCGAGCATCAGCTCATTATAACGAAACTTCTGGTTGTACTGCAGCTTTGAGACGAAACTATCAGAGAACGACACGATGGCTTCAATCCGATGTCTCAACTCACAGTCACAGAAATAATGCAGGAGTTCACACATCTACAGAAAAACAACAGCAACATGGACAATCTGTCATTATATATGTTAATACGTTTTAAAATACAGTATAATAATTCAGTCAAGTGAGTCCTAACTTTTGACCATTACTGTATTAGCAATCACACGAGTAGGTACATTGAACGATCCCAGTTCCAATTCCAATTCTTATCAATAAAGACAACAAAAATCGTTACGTGTACACATTGTCATATGAACATATAGTCACTCTGATTTAAGTCTCAAGAGCTGGATATTGCAAAATGAATAGTAACAGTTCAGTTCATTTTTGAATCACTAAAATAAACCGGCTGATAAAAGTAATTTGTTCGGGAGATAACGTTTCGCGCTGTAGATTCAAAAGGGAGTCATTCGTTCAGGAATCGGACTACACTCGTGCTGTGTGTTTCGTACTGTAGATTCAAAAGAGAGTCATTCGTTCGGGAATCAGACTACACTCGTGCTGTGTGTTTCGTGCTGTAGATTCAAAAGAGAGTCATTCGTTCGGGAATCAGACTACACTCGTGCTGTGTGTTTCGTGCTGTAGATTCAAAAGAGAGTCATTCGTTCGGGAATCAGACTACACTCGTGCTGTGTGTTTCGTACTGTAGATTCAAAAGAGAGTCGTTCGTTCAGGAATCAGATTACACTGGTCGTGTTGTGTGTTTCGTGCTGTAGATTCAAAAGAGAGTCATTCGTTCAGGAATCAGATTACACTGGTCGTGCTGTGTGTTTCGTGCTGTAGATTCAAAAGAGAGTCGTTCGTTCAGGAATCAGACTACACTCGTGCTGTGTTTCGTACTGTAGATTCAAAAGAGAGTCATTCATTCGGGAATCAGATTACACTGGTCGTGCTGTGTGTTTCGTACTGTAGATTCAAAAGAGAGTCATTCGTTCAGGAATCAGACTACACTCGTGCTGTGTGTTTCGTACTGTAGATTCAAAAGAGAGTCATTCATTCGGGAATCAGATTACACTGGTCGTGCTGTGTGTTTCGTACTGTAGATTCAAAAGAGAGTCATTCATTCAGGAATCAGATTACACTGGTCGTGCTGTGTGTTTCGTACTGTAGATTCAAAAGAGAGTCATTCATTCGGGAATCAGATTACACTCGTGCTGTGTGTTTCGTGCTGTAGATTCAAAAGAGAGTCATTCGTTCGAGAATCAGATTACACTGGTCACGCTGTGTGTTACGTGCTTTAGATTCAAAAGAGAGTCATTCATTTGGGAATCAGATTACACTGGTCATGCTGTGTGTTTCGTACTGTAGATCCAAAAGAGAGTCATTCGTTCAGGAATCAGATTACACTGGTCATGCTGTGTGTTTCGTACTGTAGATTCAAAAGAGAGTCATTCATTCGGGAATCAGATTACACTGGTCGTGCTGTGTGTTTCGTACTGTAGATTCAAAAGGGAGTCATTCGTTCGGGAATCAGATTACACTGGTCACGCTGTGTGTTACGTGCTTTAGATTCAAAAGAGAGTCATTTGTTTGGGAATCGGACCACACTGGTTGTGCTGTGTGTTTCGTACTGTAGATTCAAAAGAGAGTCATTCGTTCGGGAATCACACTACACTGGTTATGTGTACGTTTCACACTGTAGATTCAAAAGAACCAGCTCATAAGAGTCATTAGTTCGAGAATCTGACCACACTGGTTGCAGTGTGTTCCGCTCTGTAGATTAAAAAAACTGACTAATAAGAGTCATTTATTCAGGAATCAGGCTACACTGGTCGCAATGTGTTTAGTGCCAGTGAATAGCAATGCAGGAATCGTTCAAGAATCATTACTGGAAACGAAAGTCATGAAAATCATTTGGTTCTGGTATTTGGTTCTGAAAAGAACAACTGCATACAACAACACAATGTAGGCTTTTGATGACAACAGTACTGTAACAAATATAGTTATAGAAGAATTTAGTTGTATAAGAAATGAAACAAAATGACAAAGATTCGGGAAGCTTCTTATGCGGTTTGAAGAAGATAGTAACAATATCTGCAGTAATGGTATGGTGTGGTTACCATGGTAAATGTTCGTCATGGCTGTACTACAGCTGATGGACACTGATCTCTCACCTGTCGTTTAACAGACTCTGGTAGTTTCTTCTCCAGCAGTCCCTTCATCAGAACTTTACTGTCTTTAGCTTCTTCCTCTCCTGCTTCCACAGCTTTCTCTTCGGCTCCAGTCAGACCTTCTTTCATTGTCGCATCTCTCAGTCCTTCAACCATCTGTTCTCCAAACACATTGGGCTCAATGAGCAGTAAGATCTTGTGCACGTCATCGCTGGTCAGGACGGCCATCGTCAGCAGCGTGCTAATGAGCCGTAGAATGGGCACGAACTGATACTCCACACTCCCACCGACAGGGTCTCTAATGTGATCCCCTCCACCCTGCACCGCCTCCGTCAGCATGCTGATGGCCTTCTCCTTCAGAATGTCCAATGGGACTTCAGGACTGTACAGGTGCTGGTCACGTTTGGTGCTTATGAAACAGGGTGGAGCAAAGTTGAGTCTGGGTTTGAGGGAGGTGCTGAGGCCGACGCCTGGAGGCTGGTGCCGTTTGGACGCATCAGGAAAGAGTCGAATGCTGCGCGTCTCGGCGGTGATGGGGACGATGAACTCGTTGTTCATCATGAGGCGAGCGGCCCGGGCCGTCTCCAGGTGCACACTGATGAGAACGTTGTAGAAGCCCTCACGAAGCATGCCTGACAGGTATTGGTTGTCGATGGTGTACAGGAGCTGTGATTGGTCGAGATGGCTGCAGAGGGCATGAGCTACACGCGTGTTTCCGTGTGCACACAGAGCGCAGTAGAGTTTCAGTGTGTGATAGTGGAATTTACGCAAGTCTTCTTGTTCAGATAACTCCATAATATCCACACACCTGGAATGAGGCAGATTCATCTTTATTAAAGTAAAATTCCAGGTTTAATACGAGTTAAGCTTTTTATATTAATCAAGATAAATGAATGCTGTCAAAGTATTGTTCACTGTTAGTTTATGTTAACTAATGTAGTTAACTAGGGGTCATGTCATGAGGAATCAAATTTTCCTATAAAAACAGTTCATTGTGCAATAAAAACATACTGTATGTTTCAGAACTCAAAACTTTCTCCTCTCTGCAAAAAGAGCATTTGTTGAAACCAAGCTGCCAAAATGACTCATTCTCATATGACTATATGGTGTTTTGTGTGCAAAGAAATACTAGTGCATCTGCCATTGCATATGAAGTGACAGCTGCATTACGAGACACGTCAGAGGATTTATGGCTGGTGAAATCTGAAACGTTTACCATCTACAGGCTTGAATGTATCGAAGGCTGAACCTGAAGGCTGAATGTATTGGCTATACATTACTTTCATCAAAAAGTTTGCCCAAAGGACACTGGTTGGCTGTATAGCTATACTATACTAACTGGCTATGCATAACATGATGTCAGAAAATCCAGCTGTGCTGTTTGGCCATTTAGGCTAAAATACCGTAAAATCGGATGTTATGCACTGGAAGCTTGGCATGGAAAGTTTGCTCATATGTGATGGACTGGATTCATCTGGCGACTGCATTTTCACAGAGGTATGAAGTCCCGTTCTGATTGGCATGTTTTTATTTGTACCCCCATCACATTATTATACAGTATAACTGTCGCTGGAGCATTACAGTCATAAAACAGTGATGAAATAACGACGCTGAGCACTTAAACCTTTCAAATTATGTATAGCTTGTCAACTTCAATAACATTTTTGGATGGTACAGTGTATATATATATATATATATATATATATATATATATATATATATATATATATATATATATATATATATATATATAAATATATATGTGTGTAAACTATGTAAACAATGTTGCAACAATGAGGGTAGGGTTAGGGGTTTGTTCAAATCACTTACACTAGTTCAAAGCAATAGTACGTGATGCTTGACTTATCAAACACCACTAATTAAAGGTGTATGCTTGTACTAGTGTGTGTTTTTCATCTGTGTGTGACACGTTCATTTGGGTTTGTGTAAAAGTGTGTTTGTACCGGTTCTCCTCTGGAATGTGTACAGCGAGCATCTGTAGCGGCTCCAGACACTGCACCATCCATCCGTGTCTCTCACTGACGCGAGTCGTCTCCACCTTCAGGAATGTGTTTGGCATTCGGCTCCACAGCACTGAATTGATGGTCTGGACGTCCAGACGAGGTGGACATTGAGGAACAGGATTCTTGTGCTCACTCTTAAAGATGGCAGAGGAAATGGGCATCGCATTCTGGAGAAGACAAGTTATAAACAAACCATTATTCTGTACGGAATAGTGAAAAGAATTGACCCATTCGCAACTTGACAGTGAGGGAGAACTATGCAACATTTGATGTCACAATGCCACTTCTGGACTTCTGGGAACATTTTTGATTGATGACTCAAGCTGTTTATTGCAGCAAACTGTATAAATAAAGGAATTTGCTAAAATTATTAAGACTTCTCGATGAAAATGTGAGAGGTGCTTGCCGTGACAAAACTCATAACCACAATTTCCCACCAACTGTCCACAGTTGAATGTGCCCACCCCCATGTCAGTTAGATGTTCTGGTGCAGAGATATGGCTAGGCATTGCTATCATGATTTAACATGTTGTTAAGCATTGCTAGCATGTTGCAACCATGTTTTAGCATCAATCTAGGCAATGCTAACATGTTTTAGCATGTAGCTAGGCATTGCTAGCTTGTTGCTATTTGTTTCAAGCATGTTTTAATGTAGATAGGCATTGATAGCGTGTTTTAGCATGTAGCTAGGTATTGCTGGCGTGTTGTTAGCATGTTCAGCATGAAGCTAGGAGTTCCTAACATGTTTTAAAATATATCTAGGCTATGCTATCATGTTGCTAGCATGTTTAACATGTAGCTAGGCATTGCTAGCATGTTGCTAGTTGTTTCTAACGTGTTTTAACATGTAGCTAGGCATTGCTAGTATATTTTAACATGTTTAGCATGAAGCTAGGAGTTGCTAACATGTTTTAGAATGTAGCTAGGCAATGCAAGCATGTTGCTAGCATGTTTTAGCATGTTGCTAGGCAATGCTAGCATGTAGCTAGCATGTTTTAACATGTAGCTTGGCATTACTAGCATGTTGCTAGCATGTTTAACATGAAGCTAGGTGTTACTAACATGTTTTAGCATAGGGGTGGGTGATATGACCAAAATATTATATCACGATATGAGTAATTTTATATCACAACTATATATATCGCAATATAGTAATTTTTTCTTCTTCTGAAAAACCAATCAAAATTGGTTAACATAATAAATAACCATATTGTAATGCCTATTTTTGGAAAATCTAGTCAGTGAAATAAACACTTTTTAAATGAAAACTACTTCCTCTTATATAATTTTCTCTTTATTTTGAACTTGAAAAACAAAGTTAAAAATAAAATAAACACTCAGTTTTAACATAATATCAATTTCACATTATGCCAAATTTCAGTTTGATATGTTAGTGACCAGTCTTATTATAAATGTAGAAAATATTACATATTTTAGTAAAAAATACACAACGAAAATAACGTCTTGCAGAAAATAAATGTAAAATATATTTACAAACACATCTTGCAAAAAAAAAAAAAAATAAAAAAGATAAAGACAGAATTAATGCAGAGCGCATCTTTTGGCTTTCATAACATTCTTTAGTGGGCTTCATTTTAAGGTGTTTAAACAGATTGTTTGTATTACCACAAGTGATTATCGTTGCGCAACAGTTTGCAGATGACATTTTTCTAATCTGTGTCGGCTTTTGTGAACCAGATGTCGCACCTGTTTTAATAACAAGCTCCCCTTCATTTTTGTAACTTTTCTTTTGATCACATCATCAAAAATTAATCAAATGATGGAAACGTACAGATGTGCATTGTAGTCAAGCGCACCTCGGCATGTTAAAGAGATGATCCAGGTGTCTGGATCACAGTGACACTGTCCCAGCAGAGTGTGTCAGTCAGATCACGGTTGACTTCTGCATCCTTCACTGTAGAGTGCTCAGAACCGGCCCGCAAAATCAGAATAGCAAAGAATCAGCCACGAGTTTGTAGGTGCGTTTGAGGCGTTCCCTGATCTGCATAATTCCTTTAGTGAATCTAGTGTTAAACCAGCGCGTGCAAATAACCGCCGAATTCAATCCCCGCGCAAGCCTGGTTTCAGTTTCACGGGAAGCGTGCCCACTGATAGGTACAGTTTGCACACATGGATATTTACATACCGCGATATACATGATATAGAAAAATCTCTGTTGATTGACACTTTATATTATCATATCGCCCAGCCCTAATTTAGCACGTAGCTAGGAGTTGCTATCATGTTACTAGCATGTTTTAACATATTGCTAGGCAATGCTAGCATGTTTTAGCATGAAGCTAGGTGTTCCTAACATGTTTTAGAATGTAGCTATGCAATGCTAGGATATAGCTAGGCATTAATAGCATGTTGCGCATGAAGCTAGGTGTTGCTAGCATTTTTTAACAGTAACTAGTTTTTGTTAGCATGTTTTAGCATGAAGCTAGATGTTGCTAACATTTTTAACATGTAGCTAGGCATTAATAGCATGTTGTTAACATATTTAGCATGAAGCTAGGCATTGCTAGCATTTTTTTAGCATGTAGCTAAGTATTGCTAGCATGTTTTAGCATGTAGCTGGCATTATTATCAAATCAATCAAATCAAATCAAATCACTTTATTGTCACACAACCATATACACAAGTGCAACAGTGGGTGAAAGTCTTGGGTGCAGTTCCGAGCAACATAGCAGTCATGACAGTGATGAGACATATACCAATTTAAAATAACATCAGATTACACAACACAATTTACATATCTAATATACATATAATTACACAACACAATATACAATAATAATATACAATGTACAGTACACAATACACATACACACAATAAAAACACAGTATACAATAAAAATAGTATATATAAAATACACAGTATGTTGTATTGTGCTGTATTGACATTCAGGCAGTCGGATGATAATCAGTTGCCAGTATTGTTAAGAAAAAATATAATTTATGACAGTCCAGTGTGAGATTAATAAGATTAATAAAGTGCAGTGCTGATGCATATTAGCATGTTGCTAACATGTTTAGCATGAAGCTAGGCATTGATAGCATTTTTTAACATGTAACTAGGCATTACTAGCATGTTGCTAGCATGTTTAGCATGCAGCTAGATGTTGCTAAAAAATGTTAACATGTAGCTAAGCATTAATAGCATGTTGTTAACATGTTTAGCATGAAGCTAGGTGTTGCTAGCATTTTTTAGCATGTAGTTAGGTAGCTAGGTGTTCTTAACATGTTTTACCATGTAGCTAGACATTACTAACATGTTGCTAACATTAAGCATTTTTTAACATGTAGCTAAGCATTAATAGCATGTTGCTAGCATGTTTAGAATGAAGCTAGGTGTTGCTAGCATGTTTTAGCATGTAGCTAGGCATTACTAGCATGTTGCTAGCATGTTTAGCATGAAGCTAGGTGTTGTTAGTATTTTTTAGCATTTAGCTAGGCATTAATAACATGTTGCTAGCATGTTTAACATGAAGCTAAGTGTTGCTAGCATTTTATAGCATGTAGCTAGGTGTTCTTAACATGTTTTACCATGTAGCTAGGCATTAACAGCATGTTGTTAGCATGTTTAGCATGAAGCTAGGTATTGCTAGCATGTTTTAACATGTAGCTAGGCATTAATAGCATGTTGCTAGCATGTTTAGCATGAAGCTAGGTGTTGCTAGCATGTTCTAGCATGTAGCTAGGCATTACTAGCATGTTGCTAACATGTTTAGCATGAAGCTAGGTGTTGCTAGCATTTTATAGCATGTAGCTAAGTGTTCTTAACATGTTTTACCATGTAGCTAGACATTATTAACATGTTGCTAACATGTTTAGAATGAAGCTAGGTGTTGCTATCATGTTTTAGCATGTAGCTAGGCATTACTAGCATGTTGCTAGCATGTTTAACATGAAGCTAGGTGTTGTTAGTATTTTTTAACATTTAGCTAGGCATTAATAACATGTTGCTAGCATGTTTAACATGAAGCTAAGTGTTGCTAGCATTTTTTAGCATGTAGCTAGGCATTAATAGCATGTTGTTAGCATGTTCAGCATGAAGCTAGGTATTGCTAGCATGTTTTAACATGTAGCTAGGCATTAATAGCATGTTGTTAGCATGTTTAGCATGAAGCTAGGTGTTGCTAGCATTTTTAACATGAAGCTAGGTGTTGGTAGCATATTTTAACATGAAACTAGGTATTTCTAACATTTTGCTAGCATGTAGCTAGGTGTTGCTAGCATGTTTAACATGCAGCTAGATGTTGCTAAAAAATGTTAACATGTAGCTAAGCATTAATAGCATGTTGTTAACATGTTTAACATGAAGCTAGGTGTTGCTAGCATTTTTTAGCATGTAGTTAGGTAGCTAGGTGTTCTTAACATGTTTTACCATGTAGCTAGACATTACTAACATGTTGCTAACATGTTTAGAATGAAGCTAGGTGTTGCTAGCATGTTTTAGCATTTAGCTAGGCATTAATAACATGTAGCTAGGTGTTCTTAACATGTTTTACCATGTAGCTAGGCATTAACAGCATGTTGTTAGCATGTTTAGCATGAAGCTAGGTATTGCTAGCATGTTTTAACATGTAGCTAGGCATTAATAGCATGTTGCTAGCATGTTTAGCATGAAGCTAGGTGTTGCTAGCATTTTTAACATGAAGCTAGGTGTTGGTAGCATATTTTAACATGAAACTACGTATTTCTAACATTTTGCTAGCATGTAGCTAGGTGTTGCTAGCAAGTTTAACATGCAGCTAGATGTTGCTAAAAATGTTAACATGTAGCTAAGCATTAATAGCATGTTGTTAACATGTTTAGCATGAAGCTAGGTGTTGCTAGCATTTTTTAGCATGTAGTTAGGTAGCTAGGTGTTCTTAACATGTTTTACCATGTAGCTAGACATTACTAACATGTTGCTAACATGTTTAGAATGAAGCTAGGTGTTGCTAGCATGTTTTAGCATGTAGCTAGGCATTACTAGCATGTTGCTAGCATGTTTAGCATGAAGCTAGGTGTTGTTAGTATTATTGTAGCATTTAGCTAGGCATTAATAACATGTTGCTAGCATGTTTAACATGAAGCTAAGTGTTGCTAGCATTTTATAGCATGTAGCTAGGTGTTCTTAACATGTTTTACCATGTAGCTAGGCATTAACAGCATGTTGTTAGCATGTTTAGCATGAAGCTAGGTATTGCTAGCATGTTTTAACATGTAGCTAGGCATTAATAGCATGTTGCTAGCATGTTTAGCATGAAGCTAGGTGTTGCTAGCATGTTCTAGCATGTAGCTAGGCATTACTAGCATGTTGCTAACATGTTTAGCATGAAGCTAGGTGTTGCTAGCATTTTATAGCATGTAGCTAGGTGTTCTTAACATGTTTTACCATGTAGCTAGACATTATTAACATGTTGCTAACATGTTTAGAATGAAGCTAGGTGTTGCTAGCATGTTTTAGCATGTAGCTAGGCATTACTAGCATGTTGCTAGCATGTTTAGCATGAAGCTAGGTGTTGTTAGTATTTTTTAACATTTAGCTAGGCATTAATAACATGTTGCTAGCATGTTTAACATGAAGCTAAGTGTTGCTAGCATTTTTTAGCATGTAGCTAGGCATTAATAGTTTTTTTCTTGCATGTTTGGCATTAAGCTAGGTGTTGCAAGCATTTTTTAGCATGTAAATAGGCATTAATAGCATGTTGCTAGCATGTTTAGCATTAAGCTAGGTGTTGCTAGCATGTTTTAACATGTAGCTAGGCATTACTAACATGTTGCTAGCATGTTTGGCATGAAGCTAGGTGTTGCTAACATGTTTTAACATGTAGCTAGGCATTACTAGCATGTTGCTAGCATGTTTGGCATGAAGCTAGGTGTTGCTAGCATTTTTAGCATGTGACTAGGTATTAATAGCATGTTGCTAGCATGTTTAGCATGAAGCTAGGTGTTGCTAGCATGTTTAGCATGTAGATAGGCTAGCAGGTTTTAAAAGCAAAAGTGGAGAGTCATTTTTGACAATGAGGATTCACTCACCTTGATTTTGCTCAGTTCAAACTGGAACAGACTGGAACTCGTTGGCCGTACAAACACAGCAGGAAAGAGTTTAGTACTGGGCTCCACCTGCACAGCAAATACATCACAGGCTGTTATTTTACAGGAAGACTGAGTTTAAATTGATCCAAAGCATCCGTTAATTGTGTCTGATGAACCTGATATGAGCTCGGAAGTTCTTTGCCATTGACTGTGAAAGCTAACAGCCCCGTTGCCAAATCAATAAGGCATCCAATCTCTAGATCCACATTACTCCTGCTGGTGGAATGAGCAGCACTGTTGACATCACCACCCCAAACCATGTAACAGTTACTCCTCTTCACACTGTCGGATGATGGGAAGTCAGGTTAGTGTGTTTCATGATTCGTCATAAAGTACAGTACAACTAACGGCGAGTGCTCACCTCTCGTGCACGCGGCCCCTCTCGTCTCCAAGGGTAACCGTTACAGTACGGTTCTTGCCGAGATTGAAGTGGTTGCTATAGTAATGGTAGTCAGGGGTGACCCAACCAACCCACACGCATGATGGATCTTGACCAGCGAATACTCGCACTGAATAATAATACTGCGGAATAAAGACAAAAGCGCTTATTCACCTATAACATCAGTCACTTTACAAACTAATGTTATGATCAGAATCAGCTATATAATTACCTACTGAGAATTTTTTTTTACTGAGTTTAAAGTAATTTTGATATTTTCTGATATATTAATATATTAATACATATTAAAACTACAGTCTTGACAAACACAAAATAGGTATCATTTGAAATCTTATATGCTCTATTTTACAATGCATATAGACATTATGACCAAAATTGAACAAGTGCTTTGAAATTTGCAGACAAATCAGAAGTGTTACGTTTTAATAATTCATTAAAAAAAATTGCACTTTACATATTATTGCAATCAGTAAAAACATTAATCTCATCAAATAGCCATGTGTCATATGTTGTTGAAAAGCTCTTAAAGAATAGAATACAACCAGCCTATTTGTTTTACTCACAGACAAAAATATAGCGAGTAATAGCTAAGTACATGTCTTTGACAATTATGTTGGTGTTGCTTATATGCCGCGTTTCCGCTTATAAATTCACAAAAAATAAAATATCACATACCATTAATTAGAGGAGGTGATTATTTTTCAAACGAGCCCATACACAATATAATCAGATGTATAGATCATTAGATAATCCACATGAAGCACAATGTTACATATGACCACCAGGAGATGGCGCCAAATACATGACACAGACTCAATGATGACTCAAATGACACAGAATGAAACTCATTCTGTGAAATCTCATTACTAAAATCATGTCTGCATGCTATGCAAACCTTTAGTCATTGTTGTGTTTGCATGTGTAATTAGTTCTTATGTACAATTATTATGTTTTATTTGTTTGGAGATGTTTTTGGACACTACGATAAATTATTTTTGTAATGCTATAACATTTGAATATTTTGTCGTATCAACACAAATTTTTTCTTAGATACAGTTGACATGATTGGGAACAAAACAAAAGCAGTTTTTGGAGCCACCTTATTTACACCCAGAAATATATAAATGTCAAATAAGAAAAAAAGTAAATATTTTGCTCAATTGTTTTTGTGATTTTTCAGCAGTTTTTTAGGCTGAGAGTCTCAGAATGTATCATAATCTATATCATTAAAACAAATGTTTTCTTTTTTTTTTCTTTTTTGTCGAGTTATAAGCCTTTAATTTTGGGGATGCCACTGAAACAAAAAAATCTTTCAAAACACTTTCAGAGCTTAAAGGATTAAACTTCAAATTTGTATCACCTCGAACAAGCTTATTTGTCAATGACCCATATATATAGTTATTATTTATTTTATCTTATTTTGATTTCTGCCACAGAAGAACATACAGTAAACCACATAGCAACTCAAGAACCCTATTAAGAAAGAAAAAAAGGGGGGAAAGTAGAGAGAACTTACTGTAGTGATGTTGCTGTAGTCAGT
The DNA here is from genome assembly GCF_019703515.2 of Myxocyprinus asiaticus. Classification (NCBI taxonomy): domain Eukaryota; kingdom Metazoa; phylum Chordata; class Actinopteri; order Cypriniformes; family Catostomidae; genus Myxocyprinus; species Myxocyprinus asiaticus. The sequence continues at coordinate 49,087,802 of NC_059360.1, read as the reverse complement.
TCTCCTTCCTTCATCTGAGTGTTTCATTGACTTCACGGGATACCTTCAACAAAATTCAAAAGATCAGAATTTTAGGGGCCTGGGTATCTCAGCGTTTATTGACGCTGACTATCACACCTGGAGTCATGAGTTCGAATCCAGGGTGTGCTGAGTGACTCCAGCCAGGTCTCCTAAGCAACCAAATTGGCCCGGTTGCTAGGCAGGGTAGAGTCACATGGGGTAACCTCATCGTGGTCGCTATAATGTGGTTCTCGCTCTCGGTGGGACATGTGGTAAGTTGTGCGTGGATGCTGCGGATAATAGCGTGAAGCCTCCACATGCACTACGTCTCCGTGGTAACGAGCTCAACAAGCCATGTGATAAGATGCGCGGATTGACGTCTCAGACGCGGAGGCAACTGAGATTCGCCCTCCACCACCCGGATTGAAGCGAGTCACTACGCCACCACGAGGACTTAGAGCGCATTGGGAATTGGGCATTCCAAATTGGGGAGAAAAAGGGAGAACATTTTAAGTAAAATACTTTGGGTGGGACATTCTCTTGATTCGTTCGATGTACGATGTATGGTTCACGATTCGATATAACAACACTTGAATGACAAAGTTTGACAGAAGATTTGGTTTACTTTTTAGAAAAATGTTTCAGCAAAATGAAAATGATAAATTCTCATGAGAATAAAGCTCTCTAATTCAAAATATCCTCAAAGTTTAAATAATAAGAGTTTCTCATGTATATTTCACTATAAGAAAAGGCAAACAAACAAACCTTCAAAAATAGTTACTACTGATTGATCAGGTACAGAAGAAACAATATAACTTAACAGAACATGTTTTATAATTTGTTTGTTATAATCACATTTTAGATTTTAAAAAATGAAAATATTCTACATTCTATCAATTAACTTTATGTCATGAAAATACATACTGTATATAATAATGATATGAGCTGTCACTGTTTGAAATAATGTGTAAAATTTACATGTATTTACATTTGACAGTTTACATTCACTTGTATAACATGCACAAAAATGGTACTGTCTCTTTAAGAATGCAGGCAGTTCAACGAGCATCTTATGGTTCAGCGCACATTAACGAGAGAGGAGTCGCACGGTTTATTTACCGCATCCATGCTATAGGTGTGATTCAAATTAATGTTTATTTTTACTTTTTAATAAACAACTGACTGTAAAGAACTGAAATGATATTAAGAAGCATTATTCAGTGAAAGTGGAGTGTGTGGATCTCATCTTTGATGGACACCTTTAATTTCAAGCACTTTTCTAACAAAACATACTTCAAGCACTTCAAGGACCTCGTGAGAAATCTGTAAATAGTGTCGAAAAAAGCGACAGAGAGATTTCGATGTTTGACGGGTTATTTAGTTTATGATCACATGGACATAAAACAATGTTACAAATTTCAAAATATCAAATTATGTCTCGAGGTTCGTCATTAATTTTGGTTTGCAATATTTTGAAATTCGGTATATTGTGCCATCCCTTTAAAATGCATTGACATTTTATTGATTAGAACTCAGAAGCACAAACTAACAACGTCCTACTGAAAGGTTCTGGGAGTTTGTGGTCTTCATCTCCGACCTGTGTTTGAGTTTGAGCGGTTCCTCCTCATGCACTCCGTTCACGTGAGCGTAGATGCTGCTCTTGAAGCTGGAGTGAAACTCGACGGGCATACTCAATCTGCAGAACACCATGTCAGCGTTACTGTTCTGAGTGCCAAACATCTTATGGGAGACCTTCAGACACGGTGGGCTGTCGATAGTCCCGTCGATTCTGGTGACCTGCAAACATGACGAGAAGAAGACTGTGAGATGTTCACTTCATCTGTGGCCATTATGGAACCTAAAAGAGGTAAGATAGTTTGCAATGCATCAGAAACAAAACCCGTTTATTACGTTTTTCAATTAAAAGGTGCATTCTTGCTTTGGGGAATTAAGAAGGTTTTCAATCAATAATCATTAAGAAAAACAAAACACAATCTGACAGTGAGTGTCTGGAGGCGCTTGTTCTTACCGCTATGTGCTTGTGATCTTTTGGCACGTTGAAGAAGGTCGGCAGACGTTTACTAAACCACATGGTGACCTCACGATTCATGTTGACGGCAAATGGTTCAAAGCCCTCCTGCAGTCCACACATGGTGTAGTATTTAAACGTGCTGGCGTCTTTACCGAGATTCATACGACCAACCTGACACAGACCCAAACTACACACGGGGATGAAACCTAGAGGGACAAGAACCAAATAAAAGCATACATTAGACCCTTTGGAGTTGCCTGTATTTATGTATAAATGTATGTCTGGTTTGATCTTTATCTTAGTTACAATAATGAACAAACACAATCTGTTTTAACTAATAACACACAAATTATAGTGTTGATCTTGTACATATTGCATACATCATTCAAACATTCACAGTGTAGGTTGGAAAAAGTATGTGAACCCCTAGGCCAATGAAGCAACAAAAGCTAATTAGAGCCAGGAGTCAGTTAAACGTGGCATCCAATTAATGAAACAAGATTGGAGGTGTGGGTTAGAGCTACTTTGACTTATAAAAAGCACTCAAACATTTTGAGTAGTCATAGATGGGCTTTTCTGCTCTTTAAATGAACAAGTTTGTCAACAAAGTAAAATGAGCACACTTGCATCAGAACAGTCAATTATACTGTATAAGGTCAATTAAATCAAGGGGTGTTTTCTAACCATCATTACTGTCAAAGTCAGCGAAACAGAGTTCAGAGCCCTTGTTAGTGATCAGGATTTCTCCGTTGAGGGTGAAGATCATTGATTTGTCCTCCATGTTGATCATACAGCCAACCACGTCACCAGCGTGCCAACAGCGGCCAAACAGACGGCTGCCCATGTGGAGCCGATGACCCTGATCAACCCAATATTGATAAAAAGAAATAACAGAACCGACTTTTGTGCTTTAGCTTCTAAATGTCACTAATATCACATATCTGATGATAATTAACAAGGATCAGGATAATACAAATTCAGGATGCATGTACAGTGAATTCAGCTTACTGTAAAAAAACAACAAAAACACTGATATTGAAATTTAAGAATTGAAGAAGGAATCTTAAACTCACCCGATAACCATCAAACACGTACGCCTGATCATCTGTACCGAGTTCTACATCAGGTTTACAGCCGGGTCGAGCCCACCCGACCCTCATGTCTCCTCCCGTCACCGCCTCAAACTCAAAATACCATTTACCGGTCTTCACTGCGTATGTCCGCTCCACACGGAAGAACCGGATCTTATCAATACTCAACCGCTCCACCACATGACCTGATGAGGGAGAGGTCATAGAGATAAACAGGTGGCATTATAGAGTACAGAATAAAGTTGAAGCTAGTAAATCTATCCAACTCTCATTCTGTGTATCAGTCCGATCAGATCCAGACACACTTAAGTCATGATGTTTGAGAATTGAGCTGAATGATCATCAGTTTCTACTCATTTAACAGCTATTTGAAGTAATCCTTCCCTAAATTCACCTAAAACACACATTTAGCTAATTAACGCTTAACTGATAAAAGATCATGTGCAACTGAAGCTTATGTTAACAAAAAGAAAACCTTATTTTGGGCTCATTAACATTTGCCTTTTCCTTTTTACAAAAATAAAAAATGATGCATCATATTTAAATAAATAATTTACATAAATATACATTGTTATTATTTGTGTGGGTGTGTGTAGTATAATAAAATATTTAATATCAGAATATTTAATAAATATTTTTAAAGATTTTAAGAAATCAATAATAATAAAAAGTGGTAAAAAAACATTAAAATAAATAAATAAAAATGTGTAAAAAATAAAAATAAAAAATGAATACAAAAATAAAATGCTAACCATAAAAGTTAAACGGCATGCTTTAAAATGTGAACACTTGGGAGTTCATTTCTATTTACAATATAAGAAAATAATAATAACAAATATACATATATATATATATATACAGGTGCATCTCAATAAATTAGAATGTCGTGGAAAAGTTCATTTATTTCAGTAATTCAACTCAAATTGTGAAACTCGTGTATTAAATAAATTCAATGCACACAGACTGAAGTAGTTTAAGTCTTTGGTTCTTTTAATTGTGATGATTTTGGCTCACATTTAACAAAAACCCACCAATTCACTATCTCAACAAATTAGAATACATCATAAGACCAATAAAAAAAAACATTTTTAGTGAATTGTTGGCCTTCTGGAAAGTATGTTCATTTACTGTATATGTACTCAATACTTGGTAGGGGCTCCTTTTGCTTTAATTACTGCCTCAATTCGGCGTGGCATGGAGGTGATCAGTTTGTGGCACTGCCGAGGTGGTATGGAAGCCCAGGTTTCTTTGACAGTGGCCTTCAGCTCATCTGCATTTTTTGGTCTCTTGTTTCTCATTTTCCTCTTGACAATACCCCATAGATTCTCTATGGGGTTCAAGTCTGGTGAGTTTGCTGGCCAGTCAAGCACACCAACACCATGGTCATTTAACCAACTTTTGGTGCTTTTGGCAGTGTGGGCAGGTGCCAAATCCTGCTGGAAAATGAAATCAGCATCTTTAAAAAGCTGGTCAGCAGAAGGAAGCATGAAGTGCTCCAAAATTTCTTGGTAAACGGGTGCAGTGACTTTGGTTTTCAAAAAACACAATGGACCAACACCAGCAGATGACATTGCACCCCAAATCATCACAGACTGTGGAAACTTAACACTGGACTTCAAGCAACTTGGGCTATGAGCTTCTCCACCCTTCCTCCAGACTCTAGGACCTTGGTTTCCAAATGAAATACAAAACTTGCTCTCATCTGAAAAGAGGACTTTGGACCACTGGGCAACAGTCCAGTTCTTCTTCTCCTTAGCCCAGGTAAGACGCCTCTGACGTTGTCTGTGGTTCAGGAGTGGCTTAACAAGAGGAATACGACAACTGTAGCCAAATTCCTTGACACGTCTGTGTGTGGTGGCTCTTGATGCCTTGACCCCAGCCTCAGTCCATTCCTTGTGAAGTTCACCCAAATTCTTGAATCGATTTTGCTTGACAATCATAAGGCTGCGGTTCTCTCGGTTGGTTGTGCATCTTTTTCTTCCACACTTTTTCCTTCCACTCAACTTTCTGTTAACATGCTTGGATACAGCACTCTGTGAACAGCCAGCTTCTTTGGCAATGAATGTTTGTGGCTTACCCTCCTTGTGAAGGGTGTCAATGATTGTCTTCTGGACAACTGTCAGATCAGCAGTCTTCCCCATGATTGTGTAGCCTAGTGAACCAAACTGAGAGAACATTTTGAAGGCTCAGGAAACCTTTGCAGGTGTTTTGAGTTAATTATCTGATTGGCATGTCACCATATTCTAATTTTTTGAGATAGTGAATTGGTGGGTTTTTGTTAAATGTGAGCCAAAATCATCACAATTAAAAGAACCAAAGACTTAAACTACTTCAATCTGTGTGCATTGAATTTATTTAATACACGAATTTCACAATTTGAGTTGAATTACTGAAATAAATGAACTTTTCCACGACATTCTAATTTATTGAGATGCACCTGTATATATATATATTAATTCAGATTTTGGGTTAGGGTTTGAGAAATTGTTATTATTGTTACTAATATCACTATTATTATTATTATTAGTATTATTAATATATTTTGTATTTGTATAGAATAATAAAATGCAGCTTAATGTTATTCACAGAAATATTTTAAAGATTTTAATGAATGGATTTTAGAAATAAGTGACAATTTTTTATTTTATTTTATTTTTTTATTTTTTTTAAAGTGTCAAATTAATTTAAAAAGAAGAGAAAATTAGAAAAAAAAAAAGGTTAGAGAAACCAAATGTGAACACTTGGGAGGTTTTCAGTTTAGATTTTGTGTTAGAGTTAGAGTTATTATTATTATTTTTTATACTAAATTATATTTTTTAATTTGTGTAGAATCATACATCTAAATTTTATTCACAAGTCAGAATATTTAACCTTGTGCGACACCGCTTCCACATGCGTGGACGTTGTATTTTGGCTTCGCTATACACAACGCATAATTTCATTTCATTTAAACCGACTGATCTCAGTGCTGTTAGTACAGGATTAAACTTTTGATGCACGGAGTCATGTGACAAAACAATATGGTGCTGACCACAGCGGAGTTTATCTTTGGGAGAAACAGCAACAAAACTACATCTGGTAAGAAACCTCATTAAGTTTTTACAGTGAAACCTGTTTGAGTCAAAAGATTAGAGTCTCTAGTTTCATCAGATGTGACATTTTAAACATTTCAGGAAATTATCACGAAACAGCACGCTGTAAAACACAATGACCATGTTCGTTGAGCTGCACATAAAACAACTCTATTAAACAGTCAAGTATACTGCAGTTTCGTCATGCAGAGCGTATCATTAATAATTCATGAACATTTTTAACCTAGGCAAAAGTTATATGAAGTTTAATGAACCTGTAGTGCGCATAAAACATCACAAAACCTCTTCTTGCAGAAAGAAAGATTATATAATAATATGCAATATACGATCTATGATATATGACAGACAGGCCATCAGTGCCATCTGCTCTATACTATTTTTGGGAGTAGTATACACCCCCATAAAGCGGCAGATACTCTGGGAATGGTGATTACTGCTTTTGGAAAAGGTTATGAGGCATCAGTGTATTACTCCCTGCTAATTCAGAGTCTGGGGGACGGAGCTTCAACTTCTCTCAAGAGATTATGGGAGAAAGATTTAAACTTTGTATTGGAGGAGGAATGTGGGCTAGGATTCTAAAAAACATCAAGTCTGTATAGAGATGCAAGGGTGCGCCTTATGCAATTCAAGATTTTACATCGATTCTACTGGACCACCTCTAGATTGTATAGGCTTGGTCTTAAAGACACACCCACCTGCTGGCGATGCCAATCAGAGGATGGAGACATGGCCCATGCTTTTTGGTGTTGTGTTGAGATCCAAGAGTATTGGTTGAGGGTTCAGAGTTTTGTGTGTGACGTGTTGGGCACTCGAGTTTCGTTTTGCCCCAGACTCTGTGTTTTAGGCGATGGGGCGGTCATTAATATAGGGGATAAACACATAAAAAATTGGGTTCTGACCAGTGTTATGATCGGCAGACAGATCATCCTTAGCGGATGGAAGTCGGCTGGAGTGCCCTCATTTCAAGAGTGGTACACAGAGATGGGCAGGGTAGCGGCATTTGAGGAGATGGCATGTAGAAGGCTGGGCTGTATGCTCAGATTCAGTTCAAATATCCTTTATTCACTGTCTGTGTATTATCACATTGAGAATTAATGGATTCATCCAAAAACTGAAAAATGTGTCTTTTAGAGGCTTTATATGGAGGATGAAAAGAAGGTGCATTTCAAACTGTTCTGAGACCAGTGCAGACAGACCGCACACTGGAGGTTAAGTCATTCACTAAATAGGGAGCAAGGGAGCATCCTATAGCTCTCTATGCAGTTAAGTGCATTCACTCCTAAAATCTGATCAAAAGTTCAGTTTCAGGCTGCAGATGATGTTTGGATCACTCAACATGTTTGACAGACATGTGACAATGATAATCAGTACATAGATTCAGAATTTATAATGTATCATTTTATTTTAACATGGTTGACAGTGATTGGATGATGCTGGACATTACTTTGAATCAGAATTAATTATGATAATTTCTGATGTCTCAAAAACATGAATAATCAACACTCCTGCAAACATAAGAAACTATTTGATTAACAAATCTGGCTTTCTATAGTTTGGTATTATTTGAAATTTCACAACTTAGTCCCGCTGTCCACATATGATGACATACATTTTTAGGAAAACTATTTTTTCATTTATTTTTTGCATGTTCATTAGGTGCTATTAGTTGCAAATGAAAAAGAAAAATGGAAAATGCACACAGCAGTCACGCTCGGTCTCAGGAGGTTAAGACATATTTTGTAAGATTTTAAGAAGTGGCAAATAGAAGTGATTTTGGATGCTTTCAAATGTGAACACTCTATTTCTAAAAACAATTAGGATTTTAATTAAGATTTTGGGGCATAAGGACTTACTATAAAAAAAAAAGTTTTTTTTCTCTCTCAGTTTTATCACATGACTCTGAATTAAGTTCTCACCAGCATCTTGGTCAGGCGGCTCGATGTTGTATCCGTATCCAATGAGAGTGCGTATGGCCTCCCTGAGGCTGTCACGGTTCGACTTCTTGGTGCGCTCATCGAGTAAAGCATATGGCACCAGACGAGGGTTACGCTTGCTTTTCACATCCTGTGGACAGAAAACATGCTGTGATTGGTCCTGGGGGAAAAACACACTCTTTGAATGGATGCTGACTGCTTTGGGATAATTGAGAAATACTGTAAATTGTCCATTTGTGTTTGTTATGATGTCTTTGATTAAATCTAAGTGAAAAACAATGCACAATTACACCTCTTGCTTATATTGTTTTGTTTTGAACAATATTCAGAATCATTAGATTTTTTAAAAGAAATGAAATGTAAAAGTAATGTAAAGCAAATGCATCACTTATTAATGTTGCATATTATATAATTATCACAATAACAAAAAATAAGCCAATAAAATTCACACAGGGTCAAAGAGGTTAGCACCTGTTGTATGCCGTAGGTCCAGCCCTGTTTGATGCGGTCTTTGGCCCAGACATTATGAGCGTTCTCCGCCAGTTTGTCCACCAGCAGCTCCTGAGCCGGGGTCAGTTTCACATCAGACAGATCCAGCGGTGTGGGTTTATATCCATTAGACATCAAATAGCTGTACACAAACCACACAGAGAAAGAGATTTAGAGACACTTCTACATTATACAATTAAACAGAAAATTATCCACACTATAAATGGAGCTAGAAATGATTGTAACTTTTACATCACCGGATGAAAAGTTGTAAAGATTCAAGAGAAAACAGGTGTCTTCCATTAACACTGTGAGCTCTGATGATGTTTTGAAAGATTTCCTATTTCAGTGGCATACCCAAAATTAAAGGCTTATAACTTTAATATGTGTGTTTGGAATCATTGTAAAGAACAATTTTCACAACTTTTAATGATGTAGATTATGTTGCATTCTGAGACTCTCAACCTAAGAAATTACTGAAAAAAAAAATTAAACCAATTTTTTTCTTATTTGTCTGATTTGACATTATATATCTCTGGGTGTAAATAAGGTGGCTACGAAAAACTGCTTTTGTTTTGTTCCCAATCATGTCAACTGTATCTGAGAAAACATTTGTGTTAATACAACAAAGCAATCAAAAGTTATAGCATTACAAAAATAATTTATCATAGTGTCCAAAAGCCTCTCCAAACAAATAAAACATAATATTTGTACATAAGAACTAATTACACATGCAAACACAACAATGACTAAAGGTTTGCATAGCATGCAGACATGATTTTAGTAATGAGATTTCACAGAATGAGTTTCATTCTGTGTCATTTGAGTCATCATTGAGTCTGTGTCATGTATTTGGCGCCATCTCCTGGTGGACATATGTAACATTGTGCTTCATGTGGATTATCTAATGATCTATACATCTGATTATCTTGTGTGTGGACTCGTTTGAAAGATAATCACCTCCTTTAAATATGTGATATTCTATGTCCCGTTTATTTTTTGTGAAGTTATAAGCGAAAATGCAGCATATTAGCAACACCAGCATAATTGTCAAAGACATATACTTAGCTATTATTCACTATATTTTTGTCTGTGAGTAAAACAAATAGGCTGGTTGTATTCTACTCTTTGAGAGCTTTCCAACAACATATGTCACGACTATTTGATCAGTTTGATGTTTTTACTGATTATAATAATATGTACAGTGCAATTTTTTTTATATAAAATATAAAAAATGGAGCACTTCTGATTTATCTGCAAATTTCAAAGTACTTGTTCAGTTTTGGTCATAATGTCTACATGCATTGTAAAGTAGAGCTTCTAAGCTTTCAAACGATATCTATTTTGTGTTGGTCAAGACTGTAGTTATTCATATTTCAATAATTATATTTTTTTCCTGCCCATTCAAGCCTAAAGGGTTATAACATAACCCTAAAATATGGCTAAATATAAATCACATCGCCTGTGATTATCAATATCCATCTAGTCTATTGGATTAATCTGAGAGATTGTCATTATAAGCTGAAAACTAATTTCATCATTTCAAGTCACCATCTGTTGTCTCACCACACCATCTGCAGCTCATGATACTGCATTTATAATATCACACAGTGTCTGTGGACTTACTTCTTTGGAAGTTTGAGTTTCTTCAGTTCCTCTTCAGCATTCAGTTTCACCTGAACAACATGACAACCCAAAGCCAGTACAGTCCTGAAACACACAAAACCACAAATTAGATTGTGCGCTGTTAGCTATCTGTGCCGAGACTTCCATCCCAGGAACAGTTTGTTATCGAACCGTTCCGAACCAATCTCAAGTGGAAATGCTACTGGAACTGACTCAAGTCCCTCATTCGAGTACTGTAACTCTATGGGATAATTTCACCTGTTTTATTGTCTGGCAGGTGAAAATCATTCGTCTTACTCTTGGTAAAATTCGAGTCACTATGTGCAATAGTAAAAGTGATTCTTAACTTAGTAAACAGCAGAAGTGTTTATGTTCTTTTGTTCTGTGATGTACAGCTGCACATAAAACAACTCTATTAAACAGTCAAGTATACTGCAGTTTCGTCATGCAGAGCGTATCATTAATAATTCATGAACATTTTTAACCTAGGCAAAAGTTATATGAAGTTTAATGAACCTGTAGTGCGCACAAAACATCACAAAACCTCTTCTTGCAGAAAGAAAGATTATATAATAATATGCAATATACGATCTATGATATATGACAGACAGGCCATCAGTGCCATCTGCTCCATACTATTTTTGGGAGTAGTATACACCCCCATAAAGCGGCAGATACTCTGGGAATGGTGATTACTGCTTTTGGAAAAGGTCATGAGGCATCAGTGTATTACTCCCTGCTAATTCAGAGTCTTGGGGACGGAGCTTCAACTTCTCTCAAGAGATTATGGGAGAAAGATTTAAACTTGGTATTGAAGGAGGAATGTGGGCTAGGATTCTAAAAACATCAAGTCTGTATAGAGATGCAAGGGTGCACCTTATGCAATTCAAGATTTTACATTGATTCTACTGGACCACCACTAGATTGTATAGGCTTGGTCTTAAAGACACACCCACCTGCTGGCGATGCCAATCAGAGGATGGAGACATGGCCCATGCTTTTTGGTGGTGTGTTGAGATCCAAGAGTTTTGGTTGAGGGTTCAGAGTTTTGTGTGTGACGTGTTGGGCACTCGAGTTTCGTTTTGCCCCAGACTCTGTGTTTTAGGCGATGGGGCGGTCATTAATATAGGGGATAAACACATAAAAAATTGGGTTCTGACCAGTGTTATGATCGGCAGACAGATCATCCTTAGCGGATGGAAGTTGGCTGGAGCGTCCTCATTTCAAGTGTGGTACACAGAGATGGGCAGGGTAGCGGCATTTGAGGAGATGGCATGTAGAAGGCTGGGCAACCTGGATTTGTACATCAGGAAATGGAGCAGCTATTTAGCCGTTTTGGAAGGCTCTCGGGGAGGGGCAGTGGAGAGAGACTAGTGGTTTTGGATGTGTGTGTTGCAACCTTTTTGTTTTTGAAAGTATGGTTTTTTTTTTTATGTTTCGAAATATTTTCCGCTGTTTTATTGTCAATTTGTATGTTTTGTCAGTTGGCTTTTGACCACTGGGGTGCTTGTTTGTGTCGGGTGGGGGGGGTTAATGTTCGGGAGGAAAAGTTGTGATTTCATGTGGTTTGATTCTGCATTTTCTGTTGTGTCTATTTGATTTGCTGCATGGAATCAATAAAAATTGTTAATAACAAAAAACAAAACAAGGATGGCATTAAATAATTAGGGTGACAGCATTAAAGGAATATTTCGGGTTCAATACAAGTTAAGTTCAATCGACAGCATTTGTGGAATAATATTGATTACCATAATATCAATTATTTCAACTCGTTCCTCCTTTTCTTTATAAAAAGCACAAATCTGTGTTCCAGTGAGACACTTACAATGGAAGTCAATGGGGTCAATTTTTAGAGGGTTTATAGGCAGAAATGTGACGCTTATAATGTTATAAAAGCACTTACATCAATTCTTCTGTTAAAACTCATTTATTATTGGAGCTGTAAAGATGTTTAAATTCATTTTAGAGTTTGTTGACATTACATTGCCATGCATTAAGTTGTAATATTGGATATAACTTTATGCAGAAAATGTTAATAAGTGATTTTATCACACTAAAATCATGTTCACCCCTTAAACTCTGCTGCATTTTTGGGCTGCTGCCCGCAATTTTTCACACTAATTTTTAAAAGCTCACCATTCACATATACTTTGGACAAATTGCAAAAAAATTGGTCTAATTTTTCAGAGAACCACCTCAATTTAAAATAATTTAAAAAAAGACTCCAATTATTAATAAATAATACTGTATCTGTTTTTAATCTTATGATAAAGTTTTTTGTTGTTGTCCTAACTTTGCGAACATGTAATTCTGGTTCTGTTCACTCTACCTCACTTTGAAAAGTCTCATTTTATTCCACTAGATGGCAGAAAACACTAGAAAAAATAATTTATTTCTCCATCACATTTCATCACAATATACAGATCTGAAATGTAGGTGGCGCTCTAAAGCATTTTAACCTTCACAGGTGTGCTCGTCCATAGACATTCAGCACCACCCTTGTTGTTTCATTGAATATCTCGGCCTCTGAGTGGACTAGAAGCATAATCTAGGTGTCATTAGAAAGCTGAGCTAACATTTTATCATTAATAGTCGAAAACATATTTTTCTGATGATTTGTTTTGCATGCTTTTGCTTCTGGATAACATATTTTGTTCTGGACATCTAAGATATAACATTGGATTATTCACACAAACAAGCTCACAGACAAGTAAACAATGGCTAAATGTTTTTAAAATCTGCCTAAGGTAAAAGCAGATATTAAGTTTTTGGCTATTTGGGGCTTACAGCAGCAGTTATCAGAGCACAGAAGAGACATTTGTATTTGATGACTTACAGAAATCATATTTCACTTTGTGATTCTTTTGAAAATTTTTTGAACTGTGGTATTAAGGCAACAAAATTAACTGTACAGTCACATTCATGAGAATGAGAGCTTTCATTTGATATATGACATGTCCATTTAGGTGCTATGTGAAGGACTTTTATTGTAATATTAATATTTCTACCTCATCACCTCTAGGGGGCGCTAATTTTCAACGCAAATGATTTGAGGCCTTATTTTGTTATTTTAAGTAACAAATACAGAAGTGATGGTTATCTCTAAAAAGTTCAGATTCTAAGCTTTCAAATGATACCTCATATGCCTGTCTTATGAATACGGATACTTTAATGTTTTAAGCGTAAACATGTTTCATGATATACCGCCCCCCTTTGGACCCGCCGGCTTATTATGCAGAGGCAACAATAAGTAAACCATTCTTAAGTAAATCTTCTCAAAAACCGTAAACATTGCATCTCTGTGACACAACAAAATTCCCCTGTTTGTTTTTAGCAACTCGTCCAGCCTAAAACAACAACATTAACTCAACCAATAGAGTACATTGGGGGCGGGGCTCTCCGTTTGTTTGACCAATGGAACGGAGAGTGTTTTGCAATATTTATTTTTGCAATTCCATTCCATTTTAAGGCTCAAGTGAATCTGACTCCAGCCAGGTCTCCTAAGCAACCAAATTGACCCGGTTGCTAAGGAGGGTAGAGTCACATGGGGTAACCTCCTCGTGGTCGCTATAATGTGGTTCTCGCTCTCGGTGGGGCACGTGGCGAGTTGCGCATGGATGCCGCGGAGAGTAGCATGAAGCCTCCACACGTGCTAGGTCTCCACGGTTACACGCTCAACAAGCCACATGATAAGATGCGCGGATTGACGGTCTCAGACGCGGAGGCAACTGAGATTCGTCCTCCACCACCCGGATTGAGGCGAGTCACTACACCACCATGAGGACTTAAAGCGCATTGGGAATTGGGCATTAAAAATTGGGGAGAAAAAGGCTCAAGTGAATCAGTGAATCATTTATGTGAACTAGTTAATTTACTTGAACTGTCAGAAAGAACCGATTCACATTAATGATTTGGATTTCCCAGTGTTGCATTTGAGAGTGGATGGTTTAGGTCAGTGTGCTTGATTACTCCCTCGACTCCATTGCCGCGTTCGCAATATAAAGTGACATATTTAGTGTTTTGTGACAGTACAGTGCTACTCATTGGAAAATGAAGCTCATTACCGGAACTGAAAGCGTAGTTAAGCCAATACTGCAGGCCATGAACTGGACATGATCTCTGATGTAAACATCTCTTGAATGACAAACACGTGTGTGCTGATCTTACTTGAGTGTTTCTGTCGACATCTGTAAGTTGTAGTTCTTCTCAGTTTCAGGCAGTTTGGAGAATTCCACCAGACATGGGTGCTGACGCTTATTATCTTCTCTGATCTGAAAATCAACATCAACCATGACTAAATACAGACTGCTGGACTGAGTACAGGGTTGCCAACTTTGTCACCTGGTTGGAGTGAGATTTTGATGACAAAACAATGGCGTAATATTCTAAAACCCAGCGGTATCGGAACATAGTGTGTGTGTATTTGATAATAGTGCTATCTTTCATTTCTAACACCACAACAAGACCTTATCAAACCCTACAAGGCAAATGATGATATGATTTATTTATTTATTTATTTTTTGCTCACTTTTGCCAATTTACCTGGCATTTGCCCTTTGAAATAAAATCCATACAGTATGGCAAACCTGGAGTTTTCCTGGGTCAAAAAAATTGTCTTCGGTGGTTGTATAGTCAGCCACAAGCTCAAAAATGATTGGTTACATAACTGCAATTAATGACTAATTAACATAATTATTTAATTGCATTTCATGTTTACATTGTATATCTGGAACCTTTTGAATGTGACAACTTTTCTCCTATAAAATGCTAAATGAGAAAACATACTAAACTAACTTAAATGTAATAACACCTTATTATTATATTGTATATTCTTTCTGGCTGTATCTAGAAGTAGACTGAAAACGTTTGTTTCCTTCTGAAATATCGTTTTCCTTTTCTGTAACTACTATGTACTTAATTATTTGCTACAATGTATTTATTATGTACATATTTGTTGTTGCGTTGTACTTACAGTACATTTAAAGTACCTGCATTTAATTACACCTGTAGTTACACTGTTACAGACACCTAATATAAAGTGTGCTCAGGCTCATAATAAATTACAGTAAGTCGTCTCTTAAAATATCTTAAAGCAGACAAGGTCAGTTTGTTGAGTATCAGACATCATTAGAACAGTAGATAAACTTTGTCTGTAATTTTTCCAAAATTCACGGAGGTCCAGAATTGTTCATTTTAGACTGTATTTGCCCTTATGAATGTTTAGACTGTTATAGTTCTTCCACTGTTTAACTTGCATTTGTAATAATTAGGTTATAACCACAATGGATGACTCCTCATTACTTTGGTTAATAGAAAGACTAACGATTGTATCTGTTATGAAAATACTAATAGCCTAAATATGAAATGAAAACTTTTCTGTCACTGTGTTACTACAGAATAAACATGATACATATTAGTTAGGGCGATGATGTGTATTTTGAAAGCCTTGCAATTAATGTTGATTCATGGCACAGTGTTATCTCCTCTTTACCTCGTCATTGCTGTTTATAATGTCGGGTCGGTCTAGCAGTTTGAGAGAGTTGACATCTTCCACAGCCCTTTAAAGCAGCCAAATCTCTGCAGAAAGTAAATGGGGTGCATACGTTTTGTGGTCTCCATCGAGATATCGAGTGAAGGCTTGTTATGTAGCGCAATTGTTCCTCTGGTTATATGACCTCTGGAGCACGCTGATGGAGATCCTACGAGCAATATTTGTCGCTATGTTTTATTTAATTTACATTGAGTTACGTAGTCTTATTATTTGGCATGAGATTTATTTGGGTAGCCTGAAAGCGCGTGTCTCACGCCAAATGCACGTGAGTTGGCAAACCTGCGGAGTAACACATATGATGAACTTAAAATTGATCACAAATACTGTTGGATGATAATAACTGCATCTGTAAATGATCGTTATTATTAAAAGACAAATACAGAATGACGTTTATCCATTCTGTGTGTTCTGCAACACACGCAGATAAAGTGTCCACTAACAAGCAGTAGTGTGGTCGAGTTATGAATTTCACATGTTTTTTAGGTGATATGGACAGTAGAGTTTTACAGCGTAAAACTCTGGAGTGTTTCATAAACATACAACACACACGAGTCAGTTTATTGCTCAGTACCCAAGAAAACATGCAAGATTGAGCCGTTTTTGTTGGGGTTGCATTTGTATGTGACTAATGGATGATAAATACTGTCAGACCCACTTTATACCAGGTGTCTTTAATTACTAATGTTTGTACTTAAGGGTTACACTAACCCCTAACCTAACCACAACCCTTACCCTAAACCCTACATGTACCTCAACCTCAGTAGCAGCAAATGTGAACCTTGTGAGAATTTGTATGTATTTCAATGTTAGTATATAGTAGTTAAAGACACCTACTATAAATTGGGACCAAACTTTCAATAGCAAAAAAACTCTGAGTTAATTTAATTGGGCGCCAAATATAAAACTCAACAGATACTGCATATCTAAAATCCTTTTGGACCAAAATAACAACAAAAAAAAAAAAGGGTCTGAAATTCAGTTTCTCAAGTCTGTATGAAGCAACAGTTTAAGTCCTTCCCTTTAACCTCGTGCGACCCTGAGTACACATGCGTGGACGTTGTATTTTGGCTTCGCTATACGCAACGCATAATTTAAATGAATAAAAACCGACTGAATACTGTTCACAAGACTCTAGACTGTCATTAACGGAGTCACGTGACGCAACAGCATGACGTCAATTTCCTTGAAGCGCTCTTACAGAAGAAGCGGCAACAAAAGTGTCTCTGGTAAGAAATCTCTTTATGTTTTTTCATTGAAACCTGTTTGGTTGTAAAGAGGAGAGTCTCTAGTTTCGTTTGATATGCCACTTTAAAAAATCTGTACATTTTTCACACGTCAGCGCGCTGATAAACATGATGTCCACATATGAGGACACTGGCATCACATTTCCTCAAAAGTAGAAAAAAACATGTTAATTAATTTATTTTAAATAACTTTCAACTCTTACACATCTGTTGGTCATTTAGCTTTGTTTTAATATATATTTTGTTTTCTTTTCTTGTGTTATCACTATACAATACAGTTCTATTCATTAACATTAATAAATGCATTCCTTTATTTACTGTACATCACATTGAGAATAAATGAGTTCATACAAAAACTGAAAAATGTGTCTTTCAGAGGCTTTATATGGAGTTAGGATGAAAATAAGGTGCATTTCAAACTGTTCTGAGACCAGTGCAGACAGACAGCACACTGAAGGTTAAGTCATTCACTAAAAAGGGTGCAAGGGAGCATCCTATAGCTCTCTATGCAGTTAGTGCTACTAGTTACAAATCAAAAAGGGAAATGGAAAATGCACACAGCAGTCACGCGGCGGTGGCATCCCAATGGCAAGTTTCCAGGAGGAGGCTGTTTTCATCAGGTCCGAAATTAGATGAAATCCATTACAAAACTATGCACTCTTTTCCAGTTGTTACAGTTTTCATAGTTTGTTATGGACCAAATAACAATAAACAAATCAATAACAATTCCAACTGCTATTAATGGAACGAGACAGTAACTGTGAGATGACAGAAAGCATTGAGAGATATTCAAATCAAATTCAGATAAAAGTAGTCATTAGTACAACAGATCGCTGCTGTTGAGTTTGTAAATGGGGTCTCTGTCAGTGAACTGAATTAACTGGAACTGTGTGTGTTGAGCTGAATTCATTAAAAGCAGGAATAAAAATCTAGTAGAGTGTATCAATAATCCTCATCTCTCGTGCTAGATCCTCCTAAGTGTTCAGCGCTCGTCAGTTAATGAGCTCTCATTAAAAACACACATTGACCTCTGACCTCTGACAGCTGGGCATTTTAAACAGCTGCACGTCCAGCTTGTGCCAAACTCATTTTAAAATGTTAAGGTGCCTGAAGTCCTCCTGGGAATTTCCAATTTATGAGTTTATTGTAATGATGATGTAATGTAATGTGCGTTCAACAGCACACAAAAGGCATACTAACTAAATTGTACCATCAACATTCACAGTAAAAACGTAATTATGATCAATGCCAATTAGCTTTCACAAATGATCTTTAATTGACTCACCCAAGACTCATGAAGTCGAGGCTTAACCCTATAACCATATAATGCTGTGTGTATTAAATATGATACACAACATTTGAACAGCTCAATTTTCACTCTGTTCAAGCTGACGAGCCAAACAAACTATGGTATGTAAGTTTCACATGTTTACGGCACCATCTAGTGGTTATGTGTGTAAAAAAAAGGGGTTTCAATGTTTATATCGATCTATTTAAAATATTTATGTTGGGATAAATAACAGCTTATTTTAATAAAGTAAAATTGGCAGTAATGATTATATTGTTTCTGATATTTTAAAATGAGTATTTGCTGAATATAAGCAACTTGTGCTTGGTTAAAATTTTGTATATTATTTTATTGAAAAACGCCCCTTTGAAATCCATGTATCAAAATTCTGTCATTAATGTTAGAAGATATGTTTAAAGTGTGAACTAATATTTCTGTGTATTTTCATATATGCAGTCTGCTCTGTCATTATAAGGATCTCATTATTTTACATTAATAGCTATTATGATGTCATCTTACCATAAGTTCCTGAGACCCAGCGAAAAAACAATTTCCCTTTTTTAAATGTCAATATATAATGTTTGATGCATAAAATACATACGATAAAAATTGTTTATTGAAAAAATAATATTTTATTCATATCCTCAGGAGGATAATGAGCTTCAAAGCCTAATGTATCAAATGTGATACATAAAACAAACATGCAAAGTTTTTTGTTTATGATTTGTTTTTATAATTTGTCTAATGTTACTAAAAACTGTTTATTGTCAAAAAAAAAAAAAAATACACAAAAAAAAAAAAACTTTCATATGTCAGGCTTTACAGGCTTAAAGAAAATCCACTGGTAATTCTGAAATTGTAGTGGCATTAATGTTCGCTAATAACTCATAAATACAGTCATTTAAATATGAACTGTAGGCAGCATCGGGGAAAAAAAGAGTAAAACTCCTGATCATTAAAAGATTTGACAGACAAGGAAAATGACAGATGAAATAAAGAAATCAAAACTGACAGAAATGATGACCATTAAAAGATGCACACATATCTTTTAATCTTTCAACTGTGGATTTGATTTTCTGTTTCTTAAAGGGCCCACAACGCTTCTATATGCATATAACAATGGTTCGAAGAATCAAAACACATTTGTGTTCAAAAGAGTAAAAGAAATGATTTGATCAACTTTGAAAAAGTTATTAAAGTTGGCCAGTGTGTTTGTGTTCCTGTCGGGCCCCTTATTTCTAAGTAAATCAATCACATTTCAAAACATCAATGATGAATCATACTGTATGAACATGATGGATATTTCTACAGCGAAATAAACACACTGATGACAGACACCGGATGATCTTTAAAAATAACTTACCCGCTGATTTAATTGAAGAGCAAATTATAAAAGAGAAAGCAAAATTGATGTACTCAACAAACTATATTCTACATTAAGACTACTTTATTCTGTATCAGGATGAGTAAATATATTTCATATGATTTCATCGAAACAGGGTTGTTACCTTCCCGTACGACCAGCCCAGCTCGATCTTGTTCACGCCCCACAGCTCATGGATGTTTTCAGCCAAACGATCTCGAACCTTCTCCAGATGAGGAGGCATGACGATCTGAAACAATGCATTCTTATTCTCTTCATTGTTTATTACCAGGGGCGTAGATTCAAGGGAGGATGGGGGAGGTAACCCCCCCACCAAAAAATAAAAACAAGCAAGTATAACCCCCCCAATATTTATACCATGACCAATGGAAACATGTCAATTCTTCACACTGTAACCCCCCAATGTTCAAGCCAAACCTACGCCCTTGTTTATTACTAATACATTCTTTTACATTTTGTCCAAAGGTTCAGTGTCTAGATCAAGGTTTCAAATCATTCTCGTTTCAGTGTGTGTACCTGTGATGTGTCCACAGGTTTGGGTATGAACGATGCCTGTGAGGTGAAGTGTGTGTTGCCCAGTAAGTCTCTCACTCCATCGGCGTCTCTCTTGTACTCTTTCACCGGCTCGACTCGCATCTTCTCCTTCGGCAGCAGAGCTTCATAACACGGCGCGTAACCCGACGGAGGCAGGAACTTAAAATCTCCATGACGACCACCTAACAGGAAACGCACCCTGAGACGAGGTGAGAAGAAAACGTGAAAAGGAGCATTTAGTGCATTTAATCTACTTAATTTAAGAGCAATTTGCTTGTTTTAAAATAAACAACATGTAGCAACACACAGAATTAAACTCTGCGTTTATCTATTTTAAGACACGATATTTAGGCCCAGACTTTTCCATATAATCAATATTTTCAGGGGTAATTAAGAGGGAAACAGTGAAATTAATTAAACTTTGTTTAATGTGAATACAGGTGCTGTCACATTTACCTTTGCATGGCACACGGATGTTGAGTGCATGTGAAACCAGCAAAAAAACGAATTGCCAAACAGCCTCGTTTTAATGCTTTACACTTTGGAAGAGTGAAGTTAAAAAGAAGCTCGCTGCTAAAATTATACCTTTTCATTGTGAATATTCAGTATAGCTGTGTACGAAGCTCCGCCCACACAGGTCACTACCAAACCAAGCAACTTCCTATTGGTCAACGTGACAAATTCGCCTGTCAAACATCTGCGAGGGGAAATGATTTGCCACCATAAGTCCATCGCACGAGTGTGGATTCCCATTGAGATGGCATTATTTAGCCAACTGTAAACGTGACCACGCCTTAATGGGTGTTTGAATTCTGAAGGTAGTTTCTGTGTGAGTCTGACAATTATTAATAATTCTCATAATCTGAATAATTTGTAAACCTGCAGAGAGCAATATATTTACAAGTGTAAAGTGTAATTACTGGCATTTATGTATAAATTTGTCTTAAAACCTGGTCAGTTACATTAATGAACAAACACAATCTGTTTTAACTAATAACACACAAATTACTGAATTGTACTTTTACATATTGAACATATCATTCACAGTGTAGGTTTAAAAAGTATGTGAACCCCTAGGCTAATGACATCAACAAAAGCTAATTTGAGTCAGGAGTTGGCAAACCTGGCATCCAGTTAATGAAACGAGATTGGAGGTGTGTGCTAGAGCTTCTTTGACTTATAAAAAGCACTCATTTTGAGTTTTCTATTCACAAGAAGCATCTGCTGACATGGACCAAGCCTTGCAAAAAAGATTTCAGACCTACAACCAAGAAATGTTGCTTTGCATAAAGTTGGAAAAGGCTACAATGTTATCTCAAAGATTGTCCATAAATGGAGATGATTTAGTACTGTAGGTACTCTCTCTAGAAGTGGCCGTCCAGCCAATATGACTCAAAGGGCACACCGCAGAATGCTCAATGAGGTAAACAAGAACCCTATAGTGACAGATAAAGACTTGAAGGAATCATTGGAACTGGTTAACATCTCTTTTTTTTTTTCTCCCCAATTTGGAATGCCCAATTCCCAATGCGCTCTAAGTCCTCGTGGTGGCGTAGTGACACGCCTCAATCCGGGTGGTGGAGGACGAATCTTAGTTGCCTCCGCGTCTGAGATCGTCAATCTGCACATCTTATCATGTGGCTTGTTGAGCACGTTACCGCGGAGACGTAGTGCTTGTGGAGGCTTCACGCTATTATCCGCAGCATCCACGCACAACTTATCACACGCCCCACCGAGAGCGAGAACCACATTATAGCGACCACGAGGAGGTTACCCCATGTGGCTCTACCCTCACTAGCAACCGGGCCAATTTGGTTGCTTAGGAGACCTGGCTGGAGTCACTCAGCACGCCCTGGATTCAAACTCGCGACTCCAGGTGTGATAGTCAGCGTCTTTACTTGCTGAGTTACCCAGGCCCAGCAGTTCTGTAAGGAAGAATGGTCCCAAATTCCTTCTGAACGTTGTGCAGGTCTAATCCGCAGATACCAGAAACACTTGGTTGAGGTTATTGCTGCTATAGCAGCAATTTCACTATGGGTTCATGGGATGTGTTCAATAAAGACATGAAAGATTATAATTGTTTGTGTGCTGTTAGTTTAAGCACATTGTGTTTGTCTATACTTGTGACGAGATCACATTTTATGACCAATTAATGCAGAAAACCTGCTAATCCCAAAGGGTTCACATACTTTTATGAGGATTGGATCTTCTATTACAAAAACGACTGAATTTCCATCCAAGTTTACTTGCTGCTACAGTAAGTGTCTAAATCAAAACCGCTCTTTCAAAGATTTTATGTCATGAATGAAACTCCATTTCAATCAGTTTAGTTTTGTCGTACTTGACCCCAGCGGAGAAGCTGACCACGGGGAAAAACAGCCCATCGATGTTGAAGTTCTCGAACATTCCCTGCACGGGCTGTCCATTGATCCTGAAGGAGATACTGGGAGCGTTCAGATCCATACAACAGCTGACCACATCATCAGACATTAACATGTGCTGCTTGACTGACGCAACGGTCCGTGGAATCCGTCCTAACCAATAAACACATGTGTAAGCTGTTATCAGAGTAAATACGATAATTATCTAAAACCAAAACAATGATGCTTTTGTCTACACAAGCTCTGTTCAAAAACATAGCGAATGCCTACATAGGCCAAATTCCCAGAATGCATTGTGACAAACTAAAAACTAAAAAATCATATAAGATGGTGAACAAGCTAAAAGAAATGTTGACCATTAATAAGCTTATATTTCATTCAGTAATAAAAAGTATCCATAATTTACCCAATATGTGTCAAACATAATTCTTTTGAGTCGTGATATGAGTCTCTTGTGCGCTTCATGTGAAGAACGCCATTTGTTATGCCTGTGTTAAGATTTCCAAATTCCTTACCCAACCCCTAAACCTAAATCGAACCTGATCTGACCTGACCCAACCCATTTATGTGGTTCCATTTCAGTTACGATGCTGCCTAAGAAGATAGCTGCCTCTGTAGACAGCAAATCAGCAGGTAGGTTTGTTTGCGATATTATCGGCTCACGATGTACCTGACCACAGGTGGAGTCCATCAAAGCCGTAGGAGTAGAGATCATCACCGACCCCGTTGCCCCCCCACCCCTCTCCTCCGCCCGGGTAAGGGGCGTAACCTTTAGTGGATGCCCAGCCCACCCGCAGGTGTGACGGCTCGCCCGTCATGAAATGATCCACCTGATCGATCACCAGCTCAAAGTACCACTTCCTGTACTGGGCTGAACCTTCACTGACGCCTACGAAGATATTGGGCCGCATGCTGCGAACAAATACAAGACAAGATCAATAAATCTCAGGCAGTTTCGTTAATGATCAATGACACGATCAACTAAATACTTAAATGCAATATTGTGCAACTGAAAATGTCATTTGAAAGCAAGTCTGAGCTCAGGGTTGAGTTTAATTCAATCTATAATATCGAGGTTGAGAGTAATTAAATGAAATAAGGAGACAATACACATAAAACTCACAAAACAATAATTTGTCTCACCTTTGTACGTCGTTGACCAATCGTGTTTGCAGGAGCAGGTCTCGTTTGGGCAGCAGGTGATCACAGATCAGATTCTGATTGGCTCTGACAGCGACTCCGTTACACACACAGAGAGAGCAGAGAACGTCCAGGATCTGAACACAGATAAACACACTTCCATAGGTCACGTCTTCTCCGATACGTTTCTGTTTGAAAACAGGCTGATGTCGCTATGTTTATGTCTCTCATCTACACTAGAATGGGTTTTCCGGCAAAGTTTCGAAAATCCTCTCCATTGCTGCATACTTTGGAGAATTATGACATTAGGAAACCAAAATAAAAACAACGACAAATGGCAAATACACTTACAAGTTAATTAAGAGTTTTCTCAACTTAAAGGGTTTCGTGCGACTAAGCCCGGAGCTTCTTATAAAACTGTGAGCTTTACAGCATATTTAAGTGATGAATTATTTTCTCACTGGTATAATTTCTCCATTGTGACCATGAGTTTACTCTCTGTAATAACATCAAATACTCCACAGGAGCCTTTTTCACAACTGTAGAAATAACAGTTATTAAGACGTCAGAATTAATCAGATTATGATTTATTACTGTCTCTATCCATCACATTACATGAGCTCTACTACTTGCAAAAAACTATCATGTGTTATGGCGATTTTTATTTTGGTAATAATAGCAATGGTCTACTTTGAAATACCTCTGATGACTCCATGTAAATATCACGATATATGAATATAGTGGTATATGGTAATATTTGGAAAGCCCAATTCCCAATGCGCTCTAAATCCTCGTGGTGGCGTAGTGACTCGCCTCAATCCGGGTGGCGGAGGACGAATCTCAGTTGCCTCTGCGTCTGAGACCGTCAATCCTCAATCTGCACATTTTATCATGTGGCTTGTTGAGCGTGTTACCGCGGAGACATAGCGCATGTGGAGGCTTCACGCTATTATCCGCGGCATCCATGCACAACTTACCACACGCCCCACCGAGAGCGAGAACCACATTATAGCGACCACGAGGAGGTTACCCCATGTGACTCTACCCTCCCTAGCAACCGGGCCAATTTGGTTGCTTAGGAGACCTGGCTGGAGTCACTCAGCACGCCCTGGATTCAAACTCGCGACTGCAGGGGTAGTCAGCGTCAATACTCGCTGAGATACCCAGACCCCCTTGATATTTCTTGATTTGTCTTGATATCTTGATTTCTCAATTATATAGATCAGTGGTTCTCAACCAAGGGGCCGGGGCCCAAACTTCCAATGGGGCCTCAAGATGGTTTAAAATTAATATAAGCTTTACAACAATAATCTAAATTGCTATAATCATTGTAAAAATGCGAAATAAATAAAAACATGCACACACTCAAAAAACAAACAAACTAAAAAAAACAGCTAAAAAATCAAGTTACAACATCTGACAGCGTATTTCTAGAAATATACAGTTCTTGAAACTTCTAGAATCACAAAATCACTATGAATTATTTTTAATTATTTCACGGCTCTCTGGAGTGCTCCATTCTGATTGGTCAACAAGTCCTTCTCGCGGTTTGAATAACAACCGCACGTCTGGGGATAAAGTGATATCGGACCATATCGGTCATTCGGGTATTGTGAGTCATCTTTCCTACTTCTCATATAAATATGCGACCTCTTTAAGCTAAAAAAAGAATTTCAATTCAAATCAATATGTCAAGTCCATTTTTTATTTTATTTATTTGGCAATAAGTGTTGTAATAAGCCGGATAATGAGTCAGATGGTCATTTTCATTAAATAAACACTCTGGAGACTCTCTTCTAACATAATAACAAAATGTCAACACAAATCAATATTTCATGACCATTTATTTATTTATTTGGTAATAAGCTGTGTAATAAGCATGATAATGTACAATCAGCCGGTCATTACCGCAAAATAAAGTCGCATCAGTGTCCTCATCACCCTGTTGGGGTTTATTTTGTGATAATAGTCTACTGACTGTTCATTATCCCTTCTGTATTAACCCTCCGAATTTCTGCTGATAAAGTCTGAAAATAAAAAAAACTTCAAAGTACAACAGGAGGGCCTTTGGAGTCAAAAAGGTTAAAAGCCAGATGTTTGGGTCTGTCAGACTGACCTTGTGGTTGCGTCCGTGTTTATAGAGCAGCGAGATGATGGTCTTTATGTGTCCTCTCTGGATGACGTTCAGAGCTTCAGGACTCTCAATCAGAATACAGTGAAGAACCTCCAAGATCCCTGAGACACAAATACATTACATTACTATCAATCTCACAGCAACGACTTTGAGCTTATATCAATAAACATTTACAACAATATTTGTCATAATTCACACAGAAAATCTTTATAATGCATTGACTAGGCTGTTTAACCTCGTGTGACCCCGTGTCCACATGCGGGGACGTTGTATTTTGGCTTCTTTATATGCAATGCATAATTTAAATAAATAAAAACTGACTGAATACTGTTCACAAGACTCTAGACTGTCATTTAAGGGTGAAACTTCTGCCGCACCGAGTCACGTGACACAATAAAATGATGTTGATTTTTGTGAAGCGCTTCTACGCACACAGCGCCAACAAAAGTGCCTCTGGTAAGAAATCACTTCAAGTTTTTTCATTGAAACCTGTTTGATTGTAAAGAGGAGAGTCTCTCGTTTCATTTGATATGCCACTTTAAAAAATCTGTTCATTTTTTGTGCATCAGCATGCTGATAAACATGATGTCCACATATGTGGACACTGGTACCACATTTCCTCAAAAGAAGAAAAAAAAAACATGTTCGTTTTTTTAAATAACTTTCAACATGAACACATCTGTGGGTCATTTCGCTTCATTTTAATATACATTTTGTTATCTTTTATTTTGTTATCACTGTTCATTAACATTAATAAATGCATTCCTATATTTACTGTATATTTTCACATTGAGAATAAATGAGTTCATACAAAAGCTGAAAAATGTGTCTTTCAGAGGCTTTATATGGAGTTAGGATGAAAATAAGGTGCATTTCAAACTGTTCTGAGACCAGTGCAGACAGACAGCACACTGGAGGTTAAGTCATTCACTAAATAGGGAGCAAGGGAGCATCCTATAGCTCTCTATGCAGTTAAGTGCATTCACTCCTAAAATCTGATCAAAAGTTCAGTTTCAGGCTGCAGATGATGTTTGGATCACTCAACATGTTTGACAGACATGAGACAATGATAATCAGTACATAGATTCAGAATTTATAATGTATCATTTTATTTTAACATGGTTGACAGTGATTGGATGATGCTGGACATTACTTTGAATCAGAATTAATTATGCTAATTTATGATGTCTCAGAAACATGAATAATCAACACTCCTGGAAACATCATAAACTATTTGATTAAAAAAATCTAACTTTCTATAGTTTGGTATTATTTAATTTCGCAACTTAATCCCGCTGTCCACATATGAGGACATCAATCTTTAGGAAAACTATTTGCTCTTGAAATTTTTTTGTTTTTTTTTGTTTGCTTGTTTATTAGGTGCTACTAGCACAAATCAAAAAGGGAAATGGAAAATCTCGGAGGTTAAGGTGAAATACATTAACCGCACAAAAAAGTACATTCAGACATTTTATCCTGAATAAAACTGTCCTACCTGAAGAAGACTCCAGTCTCTCCAGTTTACTGACCAGCCAATCCAGATTCTGTGAGAACTGTGTACAGTTATTCCTGTTTCCTCTGATGAGAGCGGCTATAAAGACAGGAAGAGGTCACAAGGTCATAGAGGGACTGATGTCATTTGTCTGCTCTTCCTGAAACCTCCCTAAACTTCATTATCACACCTAAAATATGCTAAACACGACTTTGCATCTTTCTAAATGTCACCTGCTTCAAGGACAGAGCAGCATCTCCTTAAGAAAAAACACAGAGCTGCTGTCATGCATAATAATTACAGCATCTTTAAATGAGGTCTCGACACACGAGCAGAGCTGACAGAAGACGAGATGTTTTAACCAAACGGATGGGGTCACCTGACAGATGGAAACCAAGGACGGAGAACACAGAAGAAATTCAGTTAAGACTCAGCTGAAGAAAGTGTGTGTGTTTGTGGAGAAAGATAGGACTTGAGACGTGAATATGACATTAAATTGGTTCCCTGGCGAGTGGCAGTCACCCTTTACAAACACTGCATGAAGGACAACATCCTGCGAGAGGGACGATCCATCATTTAAAGGAGAATACATGTTGAGTTTAGCGTCGTGTCAGACATTAACCTGTTTTTGTTAAAGAAATAGTTCACTCAAAATATTTTTGGAAGGATATTATGAGGTGATTTTGTCTATACAATGCAAGTCAATGGGGTCCAAAATTTTCAACTTTCATAAGGGCATCATAAATGTAATCCATACGACTCCAGTGGTTTAATCCATGTCTTCTGAAGCATGTACAGTGAATGCATCAAGTGTGAGGAAGTGTGATCGAGCTTCAAATCATGATCGTGCCAAAGAGACTGCAGATGTCAAGATTTATAATGAAAAAGGAGTTGCATTTTAGTCTGTTTCTCACCTAAACTGATCATATCGCTTCAGAAGACATGGATTAAACCACTCGAGTGTATGGATTACCTTTATGATGACCTTATAGCCTTTTTGGAGCTTGAACGTGTTGGACCCCACAAAAACACCTCATATCTCCATCAAAATATCATTGATTGTGTTCCTCAGAAGAAAGAAAGTCAGTATCACTTTCTCTGAAGCCCATATTTATAATGCATTGTAAAGGTATTATAATGCATTAGTAATGTCTCATAATACACCTTATAATATGTTATAACATCTCATAAATAATAGTAACCACAATTAAGTGACAAAAGCACTGTCTTCTTATAAACATCCATAAGATATTTCTAAGTGGTTATAAGACATTATAAGTCATGCTGGAAGTTATAATGTGTTATATATATTTGTATGTCTTCTTATAAACATCCATAAGATATTTCTAAGTGGTTATAAGACATTATAAGTCATGCTGGAAGTTATAATGTGTTATATATATTTGTATGTCTTCTTATAAACATCCATAAGATATTTCTAAGTGGTTATAAGACATTATAAGTCATGCTGGAAGTTATAATGTGTTATATATATTTGTATGTCTTATAAACATCCATAAGATATTTTTAAGTGGTTATAAGACATTATAAGTCATGCTGGACGTTATAAACATTAACATGCACAAAATACAAACTAACACACATTCAAATGTACATTTTGAGATATTATGAAAAACACTTATATCAGAATATATCAGAAACTCTAAATATGTTTGTTGATCACACATGTAAACACACCCAAGAATAACTGATTCTATACTGAACTCTATTCAATAAACTTTAATGTTTGTGCATCTTATTGATAAATAACTTTCATTATATAAGTTTGACTTGTAATGTTAATGTATGTTATAAGTTTATGTTATGGCTGTTTATAAGATGATATCGCTTATGCAACTTTACTTAAAGCACTTATAATATGATCACGTCATAAAGCCAATTTACATTATACAGCACTTATATCATTAACTTTATTAACTTCTGCTGCTTTAACATTGAATGTTACTTGTGTTATAATGCATTATACTCTAAAGTATAACTATAATGTATTATAACTGTTGTTATAATTTATTATAAGCTGTATTATGATACATTACTAATGCATTATAAATATGGGCTTCATAGAAAGTGTTACCAGAAAGTCATACAAGAGTGAGTTTAACGATGAGAGAATGATCATATTTACAGTAGTTTCACGCTTTGCATTTTTAAGGCAGAATTCAGAAGCACATTTTAATTTACTGTGTATAGACAGTAAGACATTTCCTTCTGAGCAATGAGATCAATAGTTGTGATTTCACATGTTTAAATGGTGTGAATCTGGTTCTGGTGTTTTGTGGTTGTGTTTGTTACCCAGCAGCTCGTAGAGCAGGTTGAGAATGTCTTTCCACGCCGCACTGGCCTCTTCACCCGCACACTCACTGAAATGAGCCGCACTGTTATAAACACTCAACCGATCGATGCAGTAAGACACCAGAGACAGCATCCCCTGACACACACACACACACACATACACAGAGAGAGAACCTTTATTATTACAATTACCAGTATAAAACAATGTTTGCTAACTAGCAAAACCAAAATCAGTTTACAAAATGAACCAATTCATCTGATAATTTTGACCGGAAGATTATAATGCAAACACCAAGTCATACTTTTCATAAACTGTGCACAATGCTTCATTTAACCTCCAAATATCCATCAACGTATAATATGCATACGCCATTCAACGAGAAACCACTAGACCAAAGAACAAAAACAGTGTGTTCACTGCGTCCGGCTCTGATCGTTTATTTGATGTTTTCCAAGGGCAGGTTGCACCAGCAAAATACAGCTCTGGAAAAATTGAAGACACCACTGCAGTCAACACATCAGTTTCTCTGGATTTACTATTTATAGGTATGTGTTTGAGTAAAATTAACATTTTTGTTTTATTCTATAAAGTACTGACAACATTTCTCCCAAATTCCAAATAAAAATATTGTCATTTAGAGCATTTATTTGCAGAAAATGACACAAAAGATGCAGTGGTTTCAGACCTCGAATAATGCAAAGAAAACAAGTTCAGGTTTTAACTTAGGAAGAGTTCAGAAATCAATATTTGGTGGAATAACCCTGATTTTCAATCACAGGATTAATGCGTCTTGGCATGCTCTCTACCAGTCTTTCACATTGCTGTTGGGTGACTTTATGCCACTCCTGGCGCAAAAACTCAAGCAGCTCGGCTTTGTCTGATGGCTTGTGTCCATCCATCTTCCTGTTGATCACATTCCAGAGGTTTTCAATGGGGTTCAGGTCTGGAGATTGGGCTGGACATGACAGGGTCTTGATCCGGTGCTCCTCCATCCTCACCTTGATTGACCTGGCTGTGTGGCATGGAGCATTGTCCTGCTGGAAAAACCAATCTTCAGAGTTGGGGAACATTGCCAGAGCAGAAGGAAGCAAGTTTTCTTCCAGGATAACCTTGTACGTGGCTTGATTCATGCATCCTTCACAAAGACGAATCTGTCCGATTCCAGCCTTGCTGTAGCACACCCAGATCATCACCGATCCTCCACCAAATTTCACAGTGGGTGTGAGATACTGTGGCTTGAAGCCCACTTCAGGTCTCCGAAAATAAGGTGCATTTCGAACTGTTCTGAGGGTTAACATGCTGAATGCATGCTGATTGTTTAGTAACTATGCTGTGGTCAGCACAGTGATCTGATGACAAAATCAGGTGGCAAAATACTGGTATCGGCCTATGGTTTTTTTCGTAAAATCTGTAAACATTTTCATATCGGTGCATCCCTAATTGACACGTAAACAACAAAGAAATGGCTGTCTTTTTTCATATTTCAGCTTCGAGGACAGACCACAGTTTCATACAATCAAAGAGAAAACTATCATCCCATTATTGATAGATGCAATTCAGACCTGGCTGTGTAACAACGAAGCTCTGATAACAAGCCAAAGTGCTGACAGCTGAACTTCAACACTCTAAAACGCAGCATGTAAAACAAAATCCATTGATTGCCTCTTTAAAATACAGGCCTGGCCACATCCAGCAGTTCTCTGCTTCTCCTGAAAAGAGCACTTACTTAAATTGCCTTAAAACTGAGAATAGAAAATACTGATTTGACTTCTCCAACGTCCCTCATCAGCTCACCTCCTGTTTGAAGAGATTCTGACGGTTCATTAGTGAACGCAGTTTGATCTGTTTCTTCTCATGTTCCAGCTCGGCTTCGGGCAGTCTGAAGTACGTGATGAGATCATTGAGCGTCTGAAGAACCTCTTCGATGGGCAGAAGCACGCACACACGGTTCGTACCACTCAAACGGTCCAGTTCTCTGTCAAAACAACATCAAAGAAATGAATGAAATGAAATCTGACTGTCAAACAACAGAGAATCTTAACCCTCCTATGGTATTGAAAATGGGCACCACCCCTTTGGTATTTGCGGTCATTTTTGACCGGAAGGGTCAGATGTGTAACCCTTTTTTATGATGATGATGATAATGATACCATTTCCTCTTCCCTGAAGTACGAACAATAAAATAATGTGTGGGGGTGGGATGGTATGCTATTTTGACTGAGAATGTGACATAAATTGGAGGCAGATTGCTGCCATCTGGTGAACAAAACCTAAATAAAGCCCTATGCAGATGGCAATTATTTAACATGGGGACATGAGATAATTCCAGCATTTATAGGGGGTAGTCAATGATTTTATTGCCGTCTGAATCCGAAATGTCGGTGTTTTTCTCCCACGAGAGAATTCCTGGCCAAATGACCTACTGTTTTTTGACACCAAGGTCGTGTGGTCATTTAATAACAGTCCAAATCCACATCTCTGAGTTTATAATCCAAAAGTCATTTTGGAAATCCTTTTTGACCACTGCTAAGTGCCGTACGTTTACGCTGTGCGTGGGATAAGCTCTGGCGGTCATGGAAAGTTGTGAAAGTTGGAGGACTGTGTAACAGAAATGTATGAAATAATAAATCACAATAATAAAATGATGTCGCCGCTCCACCACAGTGAGTGGGAACTCTTAAGTAGAAGGGAAAAACGAGAGCCAGATCATTTATTATGGCAGCAAAGTAATAAAATTGTAATATATCACATTTTAATGTAGAAACATTTACTAAATGCATTTATACATAGGGCTTGCGTGACTACTCGTTTATACGGGTCGAGTAGTCGCAGAAAAGTTGCCGGGTTAATGTTTATCTTATTTAAAAGGTTTAATTTCCACATCCACTTTTTAAACACCGACAGATAATTCCAAATGTTGTCCGTCATTTTGATAGATAAACATAAGAAAACCATTTTTACCAAATTTCATTTTAACTATCTTTACTGTCCTTGATATGTGCGGCTTCTATATCTCCTTGCGTGCGATTAGGAGAGAGCGTACAACCTGCGCAACTGAGGTGATGTGGGTGATGAAAAGTGTACCACCATTGACAGATTTATTTGGCTGCAAATAAGATTTGTTTAATTGCTCTTCGCAAGAATTGTGGCATGCTCCGCATGTGAAAATGTGCACTGTAAATGTCCGCAGCACTTTGCAGCACAGTTCCCTCATGCTTTAAAATTTTTATTTCCACTTTAACATAATTCCAAACACATTTAATCGCAAATACAGAGGACAAAGTTTGTGGATTGATGAATTTTCCATATAACAAGTGCAACTGCAATCATGTGACCGACAAAAAGTCTCATACGCCCCCCGTGATTTCATTGTCAACTGAACGCATGAGATTTATCACAGAGGAGCCATGAAAATGTACTTTTACAGACGTCACCCTGAGAAACAATTGCCATCCGAATAGGGCTTAAAATGACTTGAACACCATGTCATGCCAGTAACGGCCAGTAGATGACTGTAGACACATACTGTGTAGTCTGATGACTTGTTTTAACCTAATTGTATATTTTATCACAAGATACTGCATTTGGATATATATTTAGACATTAATCAAACTATTATTTGTCAAAGTTTAGCATTTTAAATTGATTTGAAGTGTCAGTTTTTGCAGTTAATGTCATTATGCTTGCAATCAAACCTGACCATGGTGTTACAATGACACAGAATAAGCATTTTTCAATCAATAATTTATTTCAAACATAAAATGTAATAACTCAAAGTAAATGCATAATAATGTCAAGAACATGAACATCAACAAACAGAAATGAACTGAAAAATTCTGCAGATTCAATTAGAGTATAAAACAAAGAATCAGAGTAAACATTTTACAATTTCAAACTTTCTATAATAAAAATTTATTTTGCAAATGTGTGTGTGTGTTTGTGTGTGTCTGTGTGTGTGTTCTGCATTGTGAGTGTGTGTGAGAGTGTGTGTGTGTGTTTGTGCATGTGCAAGTGTGTGTGTGTGTGTGTGTTCTGCATTGTGAGTGTGTGTGTGAGTGTGTGTTTGTGCATGTGCAAGTGTGTGTGTGTGTGTTCTGCATTGTGAGTATGTTATCGTCTAACCCCTTCATTTCTGAGTGTGTGTGTTTAGCATTATGACTGATTATTTTTTTATGTAAAAAAGCTCTGTGTTATAGTCTCACCAGTTAATTTGTGTGTGTGTGTGTGTGCGTGAGTGTGTGTTTGTGCATGTGCGAGTGTGTGTGTTTTGCATTTTGAGTGTGTTATCATCTCAAATCTTCATTTCTGAGTGTGTGTGTTTAGCATTATGACTGATTATTTATTTATTTTTTTTATGTAAAAAAGCTCTGTGTTATAGTCTCACCAGTTTATTTGTGTGTGTGTGTGTGTGTGTGTGTGTGTGTGTGTGAGGACAGGTTTTGCTATACTTGTGAGGACCAAATATTGAGAATCAACCTGTTCTGTGAGGACATTTCTGGTTGTGAGGACCTTTTGGATGGTCCTCACAAGGGAAATAACATATTAAATTATGTTTTCTTTGAAAATGTAAAAATGCAGAAAGGTTTTTGTGAGGGTTAGGTTTAGGGGTAGGGTTAGGGTTAGGGGATAGAATCTATAGTTTGTACAGTATAAAAATCATAATGTATATGGAGAGTCCTCATAATGATAGCTGCACCAACATGTGTGTGTGTGTGTGTGTGTGTGTGTGTGTGTGTGTGCACTGAGGATGTTTTAGAGTCTCACCCTGTAATTTCTGTCTGTTTTTTTCTGCATTGTGGCTGATTTATTGGTTGTATTTGACAGATAAAAAACAAAATGCTTTTTTTTTTTTGTCCTTCCCATTAATTTTCAATGGTCAAAAGCCAAAGGTCGCAAATACCAAAGATTGTTTTTTTTATACAACCACTTAGACTTATCGAATCAAGCACATATTATTTTTGTATTTTCAGATGGCAAATGGAGGAAAAGTCACTAAGTCTTGTGCTGCTCAGATAAAGAAACCATTTTTATTAAATGAGGAAAATGTGTCTCGGTCAAAAATGACCGAATACCATAGAAGAGTTAAACCCAGAATTCAGAGGTTTACATTTACATTTATTCATTTAGCTCGATAATTATCTATTTTAAGGTAGCCTATTCATTTCATGTGAGAATCAAACCCCATTCTGCACTTTTAAAAAGGTCTAAAAAAAAAATAGTCATATTCTGAAATCAGCCAGGCTGATATACGGTATGACAAACATCAATTCAGATTGGAAATGAGACATTTCAGAACCAATAGTGTTGGACATTTTTGACATCAAAACTGGCGTGAATATGGTGTGAATACGATTTTAGAGCTTTTCAAGCAAGATTTTCAGTGGATAATGTAATTTGGATCTGTCCCTCACACAAAGATATCGCATGACTGCAAAAGACTTGGAATATAGTGCACCAGTCATATGGGCTACTTTGATGATTTGTTTTTTTTTTAATGATGCTTATTGTCATTTTTTTATGTATCAGCATTAAATCTGCCACTGAAAAGCACGTAATCAGTCAACCGCTATGTAAAACAGTGAGAACATCCACTTACATAAGAATTTAGTGAGAAAGTCTACAGCAAATTCAAGACTAACAGAGCTGAGAGGTGTAACTATAGTAACCAGCAACATACACTAACATCGCCTGAAATATCTCATGAGAACTGTGACAGTAATGACGAGTCGTCCAGAAAAACACAGTGTTCTGCTCGTTCAATTCAGAGCCAAAACTGCATCACTGATGTAACAATATGAAACATATTTCCTGAAAATGGCTTCTGCACGTGAGGTCATCCGGAACACAAACTCTGATTATTCACGCAGAACAAGACGCATGTGAGCGCTAAAAATAACCTCATAACAGTGTGTGTCTGCATGTGTGTGTGTTGTAGACTAATTTACAGCACCATCTGGCAGGAAAATTGGTGAAAATTATTAAACAACACTTGCACAGATGATTTCAAATCAACATGAGACTTAACTGTGTTTAACTTAATTCAACCCATCAAACTGTTACAGCTGTAGTCAGATGGACGTATGATACCTGATGAAGCAACTGAAGAGTCGTGTGGTGTTGCGGATGATTCGAGCAGCTCGTGACTCTTCATGTTGACAACGTTGTAACGTCAAACCGTCATCCATGTGTCCCTCTGAATGAAGACACGCCTGAACAAGAGAGAACGATAACAGAAGCTCAAGTTGCCCTTGTGTGTCTTGATAAACCTAATAAATGATTTCCCACATAATTCTCACACAAATAGTTTTTCTTTCCATGTTGTTTTTGGGGTTTTCTGAGACATAACGTAGCATGCAGCATATTCATGCAGCTTACTGAGATGGAACATACATGGAAATGCAAACCTAAAAATATTTATTTCCGTACAAAATGATGTCATAACATTGCATAACATTAATAGAGTCCGAAAATTAAACAATAGAAACAATCTGGAGTGACTCACTCGTCGTTTGAGAGGTCCCAGTCGAGCCGATTTGACGTCTGGCGCTTGATAAGACAGCCACAGTCCCGTTGCCACATGCATCACGAAACACTGAGAGTCTCCATATTTGATTTCTGCTACACCCATCCCCTCCACATCACGCTTCACAGTGCATTCCAACTTTTCCTGAAAAAACACAAATAAACGTGTTGATGTCCCATATGAGAAAACAGCAAATCTACAGAACAAATACAAAAGGATCATTCTGTATCAACTCAGAATTTTTTACTGGTGATCAAAAAACATAAATGATGATGAAAATCAGAATATTAAATGCCATGAATCAATATTTACAGAGTAATCCATTATTTTGTAGATTGGGGTCAAAATGACAATTTCCGCCTATGATTGTGGAGCAAAACTACAGGTCAAATAAATATCCTTAGAAAGGTGTCAGCATCATTATTTTATTTTTATACAGAGATCGGTAGATCTATTACTAAAATCAGTTGACTTCAGCACTTATTGTTGCATTATATGCCAATGGTGTGAATCCAAAAATGGGAAAAAACACTTTCTTGTGTTGTTTTTCCAAAGTTAGAGTGTCTATAACTCTCAGTGTAGCTCCATGTGTAAATTTAAAAAATGGAAATGGTCAAAAACCAGATGTGGATCACATTGTATAAAGCTAGTGTTTTCTTGTCCAACAAAACAAAGATCTGAAGTACAAATAATGTAAAAACTAGAAAAATACTTTTATTTATTTACATTAAAACAATAACGTCAAAATCTCGATTTCCGAGTCCTATTATTAAAAATAGGCGACAAAAGTGTCTCTACAGTGCAATACCTACTGTATATCTACTGTTTGGATTTCATTTCATGCATCATTCTGAAATTTGGTTTATTGACATGGAATAACCCCAAAAGTCTTGAGCAATAACAATATATGCACGAATGATGCAGTCTGTAATATACACATTCTACACTATATTCCCATTTCATTATAGAAATATAAGCACTATGATTATTTTTTTAAACTTCAGTTAGACCTGGTCATTATTAGTATGATGTGTATCATAAACACATATACTGTGCTGTATGCATAATATTTTTGCATCAGAATAGTTTACACAGTACTCATCATACTTAATGTTACATACAGTAATACATCATCATGCTTGTGGCGGTGGGGGCGTGGTTGAGCGCCGGTTTGTGAATGGAGAGCGAGATCAGGAGATGAGAACGATAAGGATCATCACCTGGCAATGATTGTATCTAACAGCTGTTTGTCATTGCAGTGAGAGTTGGAGATGGATTTAAGAGTTAGCCAGACACCAGTGAGGGAGAGAGCGCTACCACATGCCCAGAGAGACTTGTGTGCATGTTTAAAGAGTGACGTGCTGAAAAAGCAAGTTTTGTGTTAAAAAAATAAGTACCTTTTGTGTTGGAACTCACTGACTCCCGCTTCCTCCTTGCACACCATTTACTTGAACTGAGAATATGAAGAATGTTTGATGTCCGGGTTTACTTTAAATCAATCATGTGATTATGTAAAGTATCTGCTGTTGAGTCTGATCTGATCTAGCAGGGAAATTTGCTGATAGACCAAGATATTACCAGTGAAGGAGCAAATAACCCTTTTTATGAAAAATGATTCATAATTACATGAGCAGCATTCATTAGACAAACACACAGAGACGGTAAAGAATATCCAGAGGCAAATCTGGTGAATCATAATTAAAATATTTTCGTTATTTTCCTGACTGAAGCTTACAGAATTCAGCTAAAGAATCAGAGGAAGAACTGCATGACAAATTAAATGTGTGCGAGGTGTGACTGATTAGCAACATGCTATGCAGTGAATGTTGCAATTGATCAATCATAATCATCACACATTCATTGAAAGCCACAGCAGATCTGATCAGTCAAAATCAAACACTGTTATCAGTCGCTGTTTTTGCATGATCTTCACTGTTTATATACAGTATTGTACAGTGCATCCGGAGAGTATTCACAGCGCTTCACTTTTTCCACATTTTGTTATGTTACAGCCTTATTCCAAAATGGATTAAATTCATTATTTTCCTCAAAATTCTACAAACAATACCCCATAATGACAACGTGAAAGACGTTTGTTTGAAATCTTTGCAAATTTATTAAAAATAAAAAACGAAAAAAATCACATGTACATAAGTATTCACAGCCTTTGCCATGACACTCAAAATTGAGCTCAGGTGCATCCTGTTTCCACTGATCATCCTTGAGATGTTTCTACAACTTGATTGGAGTCCACCTGTGGTAAATTCAGTTGATTGGACATGATTTGGAAAGGCACACACCTGTCTATATAAGGTCCCACAGTTAACAGTGCATGTCAGAGCACAAACCAAGCCATGAAGTCCAAGGAATTGTCTGTAGACCTCCGAGACGGGATTGTATCGAGGTGCAGATCTGGGGAAGGATACAGAAATATTTCTGCAGCATTGAAGGTCCCAATGAGCACAGTGGCCTCCATCATCCATAAATGGAAGAAGTTTGGAACCACCAGGACTCTTCCTAGAGCTGGCCGTCTGGCCAAACTGAGCGATCGGGGGAGAAGGGCCTTAGTCAGGGAGGTGACCAAGAACCCGATGGTCACTCTGACAGAGCTCCAGCATTTCTCTGTGGAGAGAGGAGAACCTTCCAGAAGAACAACCATCTCTGCAGCACTCCACCAATCAGGCCTGTATGGTAGAGTGGCCAGACGGAAGCCACTCCTATGTAAAAGGCACATGACAGCCCGCCTGGAGTTTGCCAAAAGGCACCTGAATGACTCTCAGACCATGAGAAACAAAGATTGAACTCTTTGGCATGAACGGCAAGCGTCATGTCTGGAGGAAACCAGGCACCGCTCATCACCTGGCCAATACCATCCCTACAGTGAAGCATGGTGGTGGCAGCATCATGCTGTGGGGATGTTTTTCAGCGGCAGGAACTGGGACACTAGTCAGGATCGAGGGAAAGATGAATGCAGCAATGTACAGAGACATCCTTGATGAAAACCTGCTCCAGAGTGCTCTGGACCTCAGACTGGGGCGAAGGTTCATCTTCCAACAGGACAACGACCCTAAGCACACAGCCAAGATAACAAAGGAGTGGCACCGGGACAACTCTGTGAATGTCCTTGAGTGGCCCAGCCAGAGCCCACACTTGAACCCGATTGAACATCTCTGGAGAGATCTGAAAATGGCTGTGCACCGACACTCCCCATCCAACCTGATGGAGCTTGAGAGGTCCTGCAAAGAAGAATGGGAGAAACTGCCCAAAAATAGGTGTGCCAAGCTTGCAGCATCATACTCAAAAAGAGGCTGAGGCTGTAATTGGTGCCAAAGGTGCTTCAACAAAGTATTGAGCAAAGGCTGTGAATACTTATGAACATGTGATTTCTTTCATTTTTTATTTTTAATAAATTTGCAAAGATTTCAAACAAACTTCTTTCACGTTGTCATTATGGGGTGTATTGGAATGTATATTGGAATAAGGCTGTAACATAACAAAATGTGGAAAAAGTGAAGCGCTGTGAATACTTTCCGGATGCACTGTAAATCCTGAGTTATCAGCAGCCTGTAAAGTACACAAGATGGTGGTGAGATGTTTGACACCTTTGAAGCTCTGAAGCAGAATGCAGTGGACGTGGTGTCCGATCTCTCTCTCTCCTGCAGCATGACTCCTCTGTCTTCGGACAGCGCCAGGTAGTGACCAGTGGTCAGGTGACGCAGACGAAAGGGTTGGCCCCAGCGGATGTGACTTCCACACCAACTGCACACACACAACAGCATGCATGATATCATACAGCCCTGAATGTGTTCTGGGTATATACAGTCAAAAAATGAATGAGTTTCTGGGTTCAATGAGTGATGTGGCATTCACCTGATCCGTAACGGTTCCAGTCTCCAGAGAGATCGAGCTTTAGTTCCAGCTTTACCAGTCTCATAGTTCACTATCCTGTAAAACAATGACAACAGAATTACATAACCACAAATGTCCAAATACACTGTGTATTCCAAAACATCAACATAAAATATTAGGATAACCAAAATTATAATGCCAAATCTATACTAATCTATTTTCAGTTTCAGTTTTCTAATCTATTCGTTTTATAAAGTGTGCAGTAATGGAGAGCATTTTCGCTCCATTTTCTGCGGAGGAAACAGCTGATCTAGAGTGGATATGAGAAGTGAATGTAGAGAAAAGAATGAGTTTTTGAATGAAAACTTATTAGTGTGAATGTTGCCTAAAACAGATGGTCCCAACTCTAAAACCTGATTGGACGAGCCATGTTTGAAGCCGATGTAAAATAGCTGATAAACTTGTCAAATGTGAACGCTCATTTTCCGCTTTTTCTCTCAATTTGGAAAGAGCGCATAGGGAATTGGGCAAAGTCCTCATGGTGGCGTAGTGACTCGCCTCAATCCGGGTGGCGGAGGACAAATCTCAGTTGCCTCCGCGTCTGAGACCGTCAATCCGCACATCTAATCACGTGGCTTGTTGAGCGCTTTACCAGGGAGATACAGTATGTGTGGAGGCTTCATGCCATCCACCGTGGCATCCACGCACAACTCACCACGCGCCCCACCGAGAGCAAACCACATTATAGCGATCATGAGGAGGTTACCCTATGTGACCCTACCCTCCCTAGCAACAGGGCCAATCTGGTTGCTTAGGAGACCCTCCACAGGTGGTAGCCAGCGTCTTTACCACCGAGCTACCCAGGCCCCCGAAATGCATTTTTAATACAGTAGGTTTCTCAAAGCCATTACCAAACTATTATTAATACATTTAATTATTGAAAATTGGTGTCTTTTTTATTCCTGCTGAAAAATCCATCTTAAACCATATGGTCTAAGATGGTTTACAGATCTTAGTCACCAAACTGATCAGGCTGGTATAATGTGATGGTTTTAGAGGGGCTTGGGACAAGCATGGAGACCAGCTAAAGTAACTTCAACCAGCTAAGACCAGCAAACCAGCTTAGGCTGGTTTAAGCTGTTTTTTTTTCAGCATGGATCATAGTATGGATGTTGTCGCCATTTTATTAAAGCAATAAACAAAACTAGATAGGAAAAGTTTGTCAAGAAAATAGTTTTGGACGGACGGTCAGGTGGACGAATGGATGAATTGTTGGATGGATGGTCGGTTGGATGGTCGGAGATGGACGGACGGATGGATGAATGGATGGTTGGTTTGGATGGTCGGATGGATTGGTAGATGGTCGGATGAATGGTCGGATGGACAGGTAGTCAGTTGGTTTTGTTTGGTCAGATGGATGGTCGGATGAATGGGTGGATGGTCGGGTAGTCACTTGGTTTTGTTTGGTTAGATGGATGGTCGGATGAATGGGTGGATGGATGGTCGGTCAGTCAGATGTACATTAGGTCGGTCGGTCGGACAGATGGACGGATGGTCGGTTTGGATGGCTGGATGGATGGATTTGTTTGGTCGGATGGATGGTCGGATGGTCGGGTAGTCGGTTGGTTTTGTTTGGTCGGATGGATGGTCTGATGAATGGGTGAATGGATGGTCGGTTGGTCAGATGTACGTTAGGTCGGTCGGACAGACGGACGGATGGATGTTCGGTTTGGATGGATGGATGGTTGTTTTGGATGGATGGATGGATTTGTTTGGTCGGATGGATGGATGGTCAGATGGATTGGTGAATGGTCGGATGTATGGGTTGATGGTCGGATGGTCGGGTAGTCAGTTGGTTTTGTTTGGTCAGATGGATGGATGGATGGATGGCTGGTCAGTCAGATGTACGTTAGGTCGGATGGATGGATGGTCGGTCGGATGGTCGGTCGGACGAACTGGTTGAATGGATGGGTTGGAGGTTTGGATGAATGGGTGGATGGTCGGATGGATGAATGGATGGATGGTCAGTCGGACTGGTCGGTCTGTCAGACGGACTGGCTGAATGGATGGATAGGTGGATGTTTGGATGAATGGTCGTTTGGTCAGATGGATGAATGGAATGATGGGTGGATGGTCGGTTGGATAGACGGATGCATGGTCTGTCAGATGGACAGAAGGATGGTTGGATGGATGGATGGATGGTTGGATGAAAAGATAATAGCTTAAAGGTCCTGTGTTTGCATTTAATTGGTCTGACAATTGGGAGTTTAAATTCACAAATATTCCGTCAATGTGAGTCTTAAGGATTTTGGGGATTTTTGATCATCTGTTATGGGAAAACTGTAAGTCTAATCAGTTAGAAAACTCAAAGCAACACGAGTCAGAACAATCTGACTCTGTGCCAAGTTTGGTGGATGTAGCTTGAAAGCTCAAGTCTCTAATTTATTTTATCATGATAAAAGGAACAGTGTCAAACAAAACATCTCCACCATGGTAAAATCACTGTAAGGCACAATCTCAATATGCTCATGGCTTAAATAACCACCCACTGTGAGAGGTATTATAGTTTTGAGTGTAAAATGATGAACATTGATCAGTAAGAGTAAGTCTTTATACTTCCTTTAAAGAGCTTGTATGTTGTTTTCCAGTTTTAACAATGATTTTACAGATTAATGTCACAGTATACTGTAAGCTGATTGATTTA
>NC_059360.1:48990000-49037500 GCF_019703515.2 Myxocyprinus asiaticus | reverse complement strand
GACAGAGAGAAAGACTGACAGACATACAGACAGAGAGAAAGACAGGCAGACAGACAGACAGATACACAGACAGACAGACAGACAGAGAGAAAGACAGGCAGACAGACATACAGACAGAGAGAAAGACAGACAGACAGACAGATAGAGAGACAGGTAGAGAGACAGACAGTCAGAGAGAAAGACAGACAGACAGACAGATAGACAGACAGACAGATAGAGAGACAGATAGACAGACAGACAGTCAGAGAGAAAGACAGACAGACAGATAGATAGACAGACAGACAGATAGACAGACAGACAGATAGACAGAGAGAAAGGCAGGCAGACAGACAGATAGACAGACAGACAGAGAGAAAGACAGGCAGACAGACATACAGACAGAGAGAAAGACAGACAGACAGACAGAGAGAAAGACAGATAGACAGACAGACAGATAAAGAGACAGATAGACAGACAGAGAGTCAGAGAGACAGACAGACAGACAAATAGAGAGACAGACAGACAGATAGAGAGACAGAGAGAAAGGCAGGCAGACAGACAGACAGACACCTCCAGCCACAGAACTCTAGAGGAGACCAAAACTGAGGCTGATCCAAAGATCAGAGCTGCCTAAAATCATCAGCTTCATACGTGACAATGAGTCGCCTCTTTATAATCAACATGAAGTAAAAGCAGCATCATCTGACCTTCAGATACCTTTAAACAAAAACCCTGGAGCTTCAAATGAGATGCAGTAAAAATAAAAGTATCTGCTGCTAAATAAAGCTCGATTATAAAGCGACGTCAACTGACTTAAGATGCGGGTCTGGCTTAGTGGTTAAAGATCTGGGCTAGTTACAAAGGTTGTAGGTTTAAACACAATAAACGGGAGATCAGCGTGTCCATTTGAGTGTTCGAGAAGAAGAAACAATAAAGAAGTGATGAAGACACTGAACACAGTTACTACAGAAGAACTGAACAAGTGATTTGTC
Source organism: Myxocyprinus asiaticus (assembly GCF_019703515.2). Taxonomy (NCBI): domain Eukaryota; kingdom Metazoa; phylum Chordata; class Actinopteri; order Cypriniformes; family Catostomidae; genus Myxocyprinus; species Myxocyprinus asiaticus. The sequence goes on along the minus strand of NC_059360.1, from coordinate 49,036,529 downwards.
TTCTAAATGACAACTTATCAACTCGCATAATAATATGGGTGGCATTTAAGACTAGTTTTAGTGACACTAGTATACCTTTACCAATGTACAGTGAGTAATACACAGGTCATTAACAGGCTAACCAAGAGAGTGATTAAAAGCAGTGAGACGTGTTCAATCAAATGACCCCTCTGAAAATTAAAGCTCTGACTTGTGACCTTATTTCACATCAGACGGACCAGCGACTGAATCTCCGCCTCAGAGAAACCGTTGACTTCCTGCACAGAACTGATTGGATGTGTGCGCTCAATCTAACAGCTACATTTATCACCAAATACACGTCTACATTCAGACTTTAGAGAAAAAGAGTCAGTCGGTTTGAATGGTTTGAACAGTTCAAACTGCACCACTACTTAAAGAGAAAACTTACATTTCACAATATCAATGTTTACGTTAAAAACATAATAGCAGGACAATATTAATGAAGACAACATCATAAAACACACTCATTCTGAAACAATTCTGATGTGTTCAAATCATAATGCTCTTAGTTTAGCATGTTTTTGTACTTACGTCGTTGTTTTGTCCGGTTTTGGCGAGCATCTCCTGTAGCGCACGCACAGACAGCGACTGCTCCAGCACAAAACTACAGATACACAGATCTGGAGGAACATACTGAGGAAAAAGAGAGAGAATCTCATCAATGAATACGATCTGAAACCTCAAACTTTGTGTTCTTCTATGCATGGCTCAAAACTTTGGTTCTGGAAAGCACTGGCGTCAGCTCCATCAGCATGCAAGACGTTTCCCTCAAATAAACCCATGTTTTCTCCTTAATAATTTGGCATTTGTAATTTTTCCAGATACAATCGTGTTCAGGTCTATATACTAGAGTTCATTAGCAATCGGAAACTGCCCTGAATTGAGAATATGAGGTGTTTGTGTGTAATTGAGGCTGTGTGTGTGTGTGTGTGTTGAGAGGTGAGGGCCGATGTGAGTTTTGGGAAGAGCCAAAGAGGCCAGAGTCGCCCGCTGACAGTATGAGAGCAATGATGAGACACAGATAAATAAAGTACACTTAAAAACAAACTGCCCTCATTCCTGAAAAACTCTCAGAAAGTTTTCTACAGCAGGCCAGGATCATCATGGACAACATGATCTACTTTCTCGCACTGTAGATTCAGAATTGCGCTAAAGGAAACACCGTTAGAGTATTTTAGTAAGACATTCCGTCCGCATTAGTAGAAAAATGCACATTTAGGAACCATTAATGAGACTGAAGTCGCGAAAGTTTCGGTATTTTTAACAAATATGGAAAAGTTGTAGATGGAGTATTACTGATGAAAGTGTTGATCTCTGACACTGTAACTGTACAGTGTTGTGAGCAGTTAGTTGTACAGTGGCAAGAAAACGTATGTGAACCTTCAGAGCTGTGGAAAAAGTAAGTGAACCCATAGGCTAATGACGTCCACAAAAGCTAATTAGAGTCAGGAGTTGGCAAACCTGGCATCCAATTAATGAAGCGAGATTGTAGGTGTGGGTTAGAGATACTTTGACTTGTAAAAAGCACTCAAACATTTTGAGTTTGCTATTCACAAGAAGCATCTGCTGATGTGGACCATGCCTCACGAAAAAGAGATCTCAGAGACCTACGATCGAGAATTGTTGCATTGCATAAAGCTGGAAAGGGTTACAAAGTTATCTCGAAGAGCTTAGATATTCATCTGTCCACAGTCAGACAAATTGTCTATAAATGAAGATGATTTAGTACTATGGGTACTCTCTCTAGAAGTGGCCATCCAGGTTCTGGTGAAGTAATCACCCTGAATGGCAGCCTAAAATAACAGCTCCTCCAAAAAAAAAAACACTTACTTCGCCCCATTAAACTGTCAAATACAAAATTTCCAGATAATATTTGGTCTGGTAAGTGGGGCACGAATGGGAAGAAGGGATGGAAGCAAAAAAGCACCACTGAAGAACCTGCAAACGAAGAAAACACAGTGAACAGCTCTCCTACACAGGCACAAGATGGCCAAGTTAATGCTAACCCTCAACTAAACGATGCAGCAAGTTTAACAAAAGTTTTGGAGGAGATACAGGATTTTTGCAAATACACAAAACAACAACTAACCCATATTATCTCTGAGATCCCCAACATTAATCAAAAGATAGCGGAGGCAGAGATGCGAATTGAAAAGGAGGAAGATCGCATTCAAAATGTGGAACAGGTGTTGAGCAAGATGATAAAAGTGATGAACCAAACTACTCAACCAAGAAGGGAGATCCCGTCGGGAGAACATAAGGTTATATAATGTTCCCGAAGGAGCGGAGAGGACGTCAATGGTGCAGTTTGTGGAAAAGTTACTACAGGATACGCTGGAGATTCCCCTGACTACGGAGCTTGATTTCAAGAGAGCACACCGGGCGCTCGCCCTGAAACCCTCCGGAGACAGGAAAGACAAGCCATGGTCATTAATAATCAAATTCAACTGCCAAACCAAAGAAGAGATTCTGCGCAATGCCTAGGGAAAGAAGACGGTGTTTTTGAACAAGAGACTAATATACTTTTATCAAGATTATCCGTCAGCAGTCCTGCAGGAGCACAAGGAATACTCTGAAGTGAAGCGAGTATTAAAGCAGAGACAGATCCACTTCCAGACTCCGTTCCCTGCTAAACTACGAGTGTTATATAAGGACGGGACTCAGCTGTACCAGTCAGTGGAGGAAGCAACTGCACACATGAAGGACAGAGGACTGCCCGTCAGTGTTATGACAGCTATCCCACTCCACCTGGGAAATGGTGAGAGGACCGAGACAGCAGGGGACAGTAGAAGAGCAAGAGAAGATGTGACCCTATGTGACCCTACCCTCCCTAGCAACCGGGCCATTTGGTTGCTTAGGAGACCTGGCTAGAGTCACTCAGCACACCCTGGATTCGAACTTGCGACTCCAGGGTGGTAGTCAGCCTCAATACTTGCTGAGCTACCCAGGCCCCTTTAACACACTTTTTGAGGATTTTGGTCCAACTGACATATGAAGAGACCTTTTCCCTAACAGAAGGGACTACACTTATTACTCTGCCTGACAAATTAATAGTTTAGCTACACAAGAAACCAAGAAACAGAGATATTATGAAAGTGGATCTAAATCTATGTAAATACTGGCGTGGAAACTGAAAAAGAGAACAGCAGAAAGAACAAGAACAAAAGTGATAAAAATAAGCTAAGTGAAACTCAGGAAGCTTTCAAAGTGTTTTATAAAACTCTATACTCTAAAGTTCCAGGGGGAAGTATAACCCAAATTGACACCTACCTGAACTCCCTAGAGCTACCCTCTTTAAACCAAGAACAAAATAGAAGAATGACCGCTGACATAACTGAAGGTGAAAACTGCTATTAGTAGGCTTAAGTTAAGCAAGTCACCAGGATCAGATGGTTATACGGCAGAGTGGTATAAGGAATTTAAAAATGAGCTAACTCCTGTCATACTCCCCACACTGAATTGGATTTTTTTTAAAAGCACAAACGCCACCCAGCTGGAAGGAGGCGATAATCTCAGCTATACCAGAAGAGGGCAAGGACAAAATGGAATGTTCCCTGTTCTGTTCTCAATGTAGATTATAAATTATTTACCTCTACCATGGCCAAACGATTAGAAGAGTTCCTACCCAAGCTGATACATAATGATCAGACAGGTTTTATACAACAACGACAAACACAAGATAATATACGAAGGACACTACACATCATGGATCACATACCAAAAAATTTAATCAAAGCAATAGTAGAGATAAGCGTGGATGCTGAAAAGGCATTTGATTCGGTTAACTGGATTTTTCTTTACAGAGTTTTACACAGATTTGGACACATTTATTAAAACTATATAGGCACTATATGACAATCCCACTGCCAGGATTAAAATCAATGGATATTTATCAAATAGTGTTACTCTAGAAAGGGTCTCGAGACAGGGTTGTGCATGGTTACCGCTATTCTTCGCATTATATCTGGAGCCACTAGCTCAATGTATTAGACAAAATGAGGATACCACGGGAATTAATATTAAAGGGACAGAGCATAAACTGGTCTGTTACACAGACAACGTTGTGATCTATCTAGGCCAACCAACTTATTCTTTACCTAAACTGATGCAATCATTTAAACAATACGGTCAATTGTCAGGATACAATATTAACATAGGTAAAACTCAATTACTTTCATATAACTATCGCCCACCAAGAGAAACTGAAAGCAGATACCCCTTAGCATGGCAAACAGAGTCCTTTAAATACCTGGGCATCAATATGCCAAAAGACCTTGCAAAACTATCACTATGCAACCATTTGCCTATATATAAAAAAACGCCTGCCGGCAGGCTTTTCCCCACCTCTCTAGGGCTGGGGAGGGGGATGAGGGGAGGGAAAAACAAAACAAAAACAAAAAAGAGGAAAGGGGGCAAGGTGGAGCAACAGTGAGAGAGAGAGAGAGAGAGAGAGAGAGAGAAAAAAAAACTTGCTTGTCGGTTTCCCAGACATGCCATCGCCTTGTACTCGTTCACTCCTCCACCCTCTGGCAGACGACAGCCACTCCTCCCCGGGTGGACCGGAGCCAGTCCTCCGACCCCTGGCGGATGGAATGCCCCTAGGGAACACTGGTAGGGAACTCCTCCTCGCCTGGCAGTGGCTCCACCACTCCAGGCGGCCGGCAGTGAGCCCCTCCTCCACTTGTGGATGGCGGCCGTTCCTCCAGGTCCAGGCGGTCGGCAGCAACTCCTCTGTCCCCCGGCGGATGGCCGTGGCTGCTCCTTTGGGTGGATGGCAGTGGCGAGGACTCCACGACAGCGCATCCCTCCTCCTTCCCGGGCTTCGGCACCAATGTAACATGGTTAAGGTTGGGAAAGGAGGTGGCGGGAACCGGCTGAACAGTCAAAATAATATTTAATAAGAACTTAAAAAGACACACAGAACACAAACACACACATGGCAGCTGCATGTGGCTCTCTCTCTCTCCCGAACTGTCGTGTGTCTCCCCGGCTGATTAGCCCAACTGGGGGCCGTGCATGTGTGGTCACAGCCCGGCCCCGCCCTCCTCCTCGTCACAGTTATCAAGATATATATGGCAGGGTAAAAGACCTAGGGTTCATCTCAAAACCTTACAATTAGCCAAAGAAAAGGGGGGATGGGGCTTACCTTCTCTTAGAGATTATTATTTTGTGGCACAGATGAAGAGCTATGATATGCTGGTGCAACCCATCATATGAGGCTCAATGGGAAAAACATTGAAGAGAAAATACCCTCCATCCCCATACAGGCCATCTTGGTGGATAATAACTTACAAAGTCATACTATTGATAACCCATGGGTGAAATGGAAATCTTGAAGTATGGAAAAATATTATAAAAGAATATAAACTAGAGAGAGCTATTGTACTTCTTAAATGGTGTGCATATGACTCAGATTTTACACTGAATAAATTGGATACTAGATTTAAGGTTTGGACAGCTAAAGGAATAACAGTTCTATGCAATATAATGAAAGGCACACTGCCCAGTTTTGAAACGCTTAAAGAGAAACACTCACTAGAAAAACAAGACTTTTACTGATAACTGCAGATGCGACATTATGTTAATGTGAAGGTAAAAAACTGACCGAGGCGAGTACATATATATATATTAGAAAAGCATATAACTCAGATATTGATAGTAGAATAATTTCATGCATATATAAAGGTCTGTTAAATCTTAAATCACATTTGACCTCTTACATTAAAACAAAACGGGAAAAAGAAGAAGGGATGATTATATCTGAGGAAGAATGGATAGCAATATGGAGGTATCAATGGAAGTGCACCAGTTCACAGAAATGGAGGGAGTTTGGTTGGAAAAACCTGACAAGGTATTTTATTACTACCTTTCAGGATTCCCATTATGTTAGTAACATTCCTGTTTGCTGGAGAAACTGTGGAAACCAAAATGCAAACCACTACCATATCTTCTGGGATTGCCCCGTTATCAAAGACTATTGGAGAGGGATACACAGTGCCCTACAAGACATTTTTAAATGTCTTGTAGGGCATTGGATATACCCTGGATATGTACCTTGGATATATACCTCAAGAATGTGTGAAGAGAGATCGATATTTAACGAATATACTGCATTGTCTTTGTCTATACTTGTGACTTTGATAAAGATGAGATCACAATTTATGACCAATTAATGCAGAAAACCAGCTAATTCCAAAGAGTTCTCATACTGTTTCTTGCCACTGCATTCGTAGTGTTCTCTTTAAAGTGTATATGAATGTAGACTGCAGTGTGAGAAATGGTGTTTTGGAAGCAGTTGGCACATACTGGTGTCTTGCTCTTCATAACTCACTCTCACAAGATTCATAAGTCCATTTTAATAGAGATTTACTCTGCCCTCCGTTTACCACATCATCTTACCTCATAACTCTTCACTCTTTAATTACATACAGAGTGAAAATACATGATAGTGTTCATCAGTCTTGAGTGCAGACAGCAGTACGTCCACAGACTCTTATCAGATGGTAGTACCATGGGACAGAATGATTACCATATTCATGACATGGCATTTATATGATATTCCAAGTACTTCAAAGAATAGCATGGTATAACGATGGTACCTTCCAAAAAAACATGGTACTTTTTGCTAGTGCAAAACGACTGAACGGAGAAACACACATCAGGTTATCGCTGCCCTCAACTATTTCCCTTTTCTCCCAATTTGGAATGCCCAGTTCCCACTACTTAGTAGGTCCTCGTGGTGGCGCTGTTACTCACCTCAATCTGGGTGGTGAAGGACAAGTCTCAGTTGCCTCCGCTTCTGAGACCGTCAATCTGTGCTTCTTATCACGTGGCTCATTGTGCATGACACCGCGGAGACTCACAGCATGTGGAGGCTCATGCTACTCTCCACGATCCACGCACAACTTACCACACGCCCCACCGAGAGTGAGAACCAAATTATAGCGACCACAAGGTGCTTACCCCATGTGACTCTACCCTCCCTAGCAACCGGTCCAATTTGGTTGCTTAGGAGACCTGGCTGGAGTCACTCAGCACACCCTGGATTCGAACTCGCGACACCAGGGGTGATAGTCAGCGTCAATACTTGCTGAGCTACCCAGGCCCCCTGCCCTCAACTATTCTAAACCAAGAGACCTTATGGGAGGTACAGGACCTGGGAGAAAACAGAGAGTGGTGGATGATGGAGGATAGAAGCACATCGAGGATTAGAACTGTTTTAAGGTCACCTGTGTTGTTGTCTTACAGCTCAAGTCTTTAAATAGAACAATCAGATAAAGACGGAAAGATTGCAGACAGACAAAATCACAAAACACTCTCACTTTAATTACTAGCGTCTTTTCAAATCAATGACATTTTAAAGACCAAAAACAGCTCCGGAAAACAAGCTAGATTCTTCTGGACAGCACACTGAAAGAGCTTAAAGTCAACATGAAATCAAAACTGACTATTTACCTCATTAATACATTTTCCTGGTCTTGTTTTAAATGATTCATAAGTGCATGTTATTCTCTTTCATCAAAATGTTACCTCTGAAATGGCTTTCCTTTTCAGTTGACGTCATCAAGCACCTGTCATATAGAAACACTTTACACCATCAATTCAGTTCACCATGGTTGAAATCAATTCTGTTTTTTTTTTTTTTAAATACGTCCTATTACAGAAGGGTCATCATCAACTCAACCTGAGGTCATTGGCTCAAAATTTTGTTTTTGACCATTTTTTTTACAGGTGTAAATCCAAAATATTAAATGCCATGGATCATGGATCATCAGATTTGCAAACAATTTGGTACGTATCGACTACAGATGGTCTTGACCAAAATAAATGTGATTATTCATAATATATGAGTGAATAAATTTTTTGGGTGCAGCCCATAATCACCCTCTTGATCTTTGACTGAAGAACAAAACGGTCTAAAAACAAAAACAAAAACAAAATTGTCACGAGATGATACATACCAAATTTCATGCAAATAAGACCAAAGGCCCATAACCATTAAGAAAAAGTTGATTTTTCAAGTACAGGGAAAAAAAAACATTGACATTATTGATTTTATGTGAATAAATAAAGGTACATTTCTAGTTTTAACAATATGTGTACTTCAGATCTTTGTTTTGTTGGACAAGAAAAACTAGCTTCATACCATGAGATCCACATTGGATTTTTCGACCATTGAAAATGGGTAAAATTGAACAATTTATGGATTGAGCCACATTGAGAGCCCCATATCTCTGGGATTTAACCTTATAGGACATTTAAAATGAAGACACAAGAAGGAAAGTTTGCTTTGAACCAGAATCTAAAAGGATATTAAGATATCTTTAATACTTCTGGAGTTATATGCATGCCAACTTTGGAAAAACAACACAAAAAAGTGTTTTTTCCCATTTTTGGACTCACACCATTGGCATATAATGCAACAATAAGTGCTGAAGTCAACTGATTTTAGTAATAGATCTACCGATCTCTGTGTAAAAATAAAATAATGATGCTGACACCTTTCTAAGGATATTTATTTGACCTGTAGTTTTGCTACAAATTCATAGGCGGAAATTGTCACTTTGACCCCCCTCTACAAAATAATGGATTACTCTGTAAATATTCATCCATGGCATTTAATCCTTTGGCTTTCATCATCATTTATGTTTAACTTTCTTCAGAAAAAGTATTAACAAAATGAAAAGTTTCTGAAATTTGGTTGATTTGACTTGGAATAACCCAGAAGTGCGTGTTATTTTGCAATAGGGCTGAAACGATTAGTCGACGTTATCGACAACGTCGACAATAAAAAATTGTTGACACAAATTTTACATTTGTAAAAAAAGATGCATTCACCTGAGAAGCAGCATATAAGATATTTAAACTTGCTTTTAGAAAATAGATCTTGAATAGAAGTATATTTTGTCTTTACTGCACTCGCAGAAGTATAACCATGTGAAAAAATACACTTATATTTAAGATATATTCTCTTAAAGCAAGTCTAAATATCTTATATGTTACTTCTCAAGTAAATGTATCTTGTTTTAAGGATTTTTAGAAAATTTTAAATGGAAAAAAAGACAAAAATCGGATTTTTTTGTAGTGAAATTTTTACTGAATTAAACATAATAAAAAGTATTTTTTCCCCTATAATTCAGTGAATGTCATTTAGAGAGATTTTTAAAAGATGATTTTGTCCTCTTAATTGTTAGTATGCCCGTTTAATACAATCTTTTAAGTCAGGGCACAAGCTGAATAATCGGTTAAGAGCTAATGATTAATCGTTACAATAATCGCCCGAATAGTCGAATAATCGTTCTAATAATCGTTAGATTAGTCAATTATCCAAGTAATCGTTAGTTGCAGCCATCGACGTCGCCAGGTCATTTTTCCGGGGCTTCAGCCCCGAATGTTTTGACTGTAGCCCCGAATGTCATTTTAAAATGTAGGCTACGCAATTATATTGCTACATGACCCCCCCCCCCCCCCAAAACCTCCTCAAGTCCTAGAAATGCCCCTGGTTGCAGCCCTATTTTGCAAACAGTGTTTTATGTTGACTTTAACAGTATGTCAGAATTCTAGGCTTATTCTTTGTTTCTGCATAAATAAGAACTGCAAGCAGCTCTTGACAAACTCATTTCCACCTCTAGTTTTTGTACTTAGAGTAGGTTACATAATCATTGCTCATTGCTCGATGCCTCTTGTTTATTTGGATTCTAATATGATCATAGATGGTGATGATATATTAAACCCCTCAGATGCATCTCTTGTGTTTTAGGTGAAAAATCATTAACAAATGTAAGTTCCAGTAGCAGGTGTGAGTCTGTTAAAGTGCTTCAAGCCCATGAGGTGTGAAAGCAGATCATTACGTCTCTCTCTCCCTGATGAACTCTGGTGTTTCTCATATGAATAGAAACCCCATAATGAAGACAGACCTGCAGCGAGAGAAAGCAATACATCACCCTGTCTCACCTAATTACATCACATCCTGTTGTCACAGCCGTCGAGTCGCCGTTGTCCAATGAGACAGAGACATGACCAGATGAAAGCAACAAAACAACCACAAGAGTATGAAGACTTATTCCTAAAACACTAATTCTTTCTCACTCGTTCTCGGGCTATATTTGACACTACAGTGAATTAGAGGCAAAACAGACAGATGTACATAAAACAATCCAGAGTCACATTCTCTAGGATGATGGATGTTTGTTTTGTATCAGAAACACACACAGATCCACAGAACTCAAGTGTACAGGTGTTATTAAAACACTTCAAGAGATTTATCAACAATTATTGTTGCTGCAAGACTCACCGAACAGCCACATTTACACAATAAACACCAGACAGGAATAGTGTGTGTGTGTTTTATAGTTTGACTCACCTTGGCTTCTGACGTGGGCTCCAGGTAACAAAGTCGGTTCCCCAAACCCTCAGCGCTCAGACAGAATTTACGGTTCTCTTTCTGAATGCAGGCAACACACTGCAGGACCACCTCATCATCCTGACAAACACAAACATCATATACTGATCACAAAACATACTCTCATATGCACACTGAATATTTCCTGTAACTACATTTTGAAGTATTGACCCGCCGGCGGGTCCAAAGGGGGGGTCCTGTATCGTGAAAAAAGTTTCCGCTTAAAACGTTAAAGTCTCCGTATACATAAATCAAGCATATGAGGTATCATTTGAACGCTTAGAATCTGAAGTTTTCACTCTGCTTTTATGTTACTTAAAATAATAAAATAAGGCCTGAAAACATTCGCATCGCAAATTAGCGCCCCCTAGAGGTAATGGGGTAGAAATAATAATATGAAAAAAGTGTTTCGCATAGCACCTAAATGGACAAATCATATATCAAATGAAAGCTCTCATTCTCAGGAATGTGACTGTATAGTTTGTTTTATTGCCCTTGTACCACCGTTTGAAAGATTTTCAAAAGAATCACAAAGTGAAACATGATTTCTGTAAGTCATCAAATACATATGTCTCTTTATGCTCCGATAACTGCTGCTCTAAGCCCCAAATAGCTACAAATTTTATATCTGCTTTTGCATTAGGAAGTTCTCTTAAAAATGAGCCATTTTTACTTGACTGTGAGCTTTCTTGGCTGAATAATCCAATGTTATATCTTAGATGTCCAGAACAAAATATCCCATCCAGAAGCAAAATAATGCAAAACAAATCATCAGAAAAATATGTTTTCGACTGTTGATGATAAAATGTTACACATTATCATAAAGGGTTTCTCAGCTTTCTATCTCAGCTATCTTAGCTTTCTAATGACACTTAGATTGAGCTTCTAGTCCACTCAGAGGCTGAGATATTCAATGAAACAATGAGGGTGGTGCTTGAACTGAAAATTAGACTGAATGTCTATGGACGAGCACATCTGTGAGAGTTAAAATGCATTAGAGCGCCACCTACATTTCAGATCTGTATATTATGATGGAATGTGATGGAGAAAAAAACAATTCTAATGCTTTCTGCCATCTAATGGAATAAGATGAGACTTTTCAAAGTGAGGTTTTACATGTTTACAAAGTTAGAACAACAACAAAAAAGCGCTTTCTGTTTAACATAAGATTTTAAACACATTTAATATTATTTATTAATAATTAGAGTCTTTTTTTAATTTGGGGGGTTTTCTGAAAAATGAGACAAATTTTTTGCAATTAGTCCTTTTTAAATTTGAGTGTGAAAAATTGCGGTGTGAAATAAACAACTTTATAGGCTACTTTCTTGTATCCCAACTTAATATGCAGAGTCCATTTTTTACATTTTGCAGCATATTCTTAACAAAATTACCCCTTTAAACACTGACAGAGAGATTATCACCAGAGTTGATGTGAAATGTGATTATTCATGTGATTTTCTCAGGTCTCAGTGAAGTGTACAGTATGACTCAGACATGGAGGAAAAACACAAATGATTTCCTGTGATTCACAGTCGAGATCAGAATAATAATCCTCAACAAGAGACTAACAATACAGTTACTCTAACATTTCTTCCCTCCTCAAACAGACCACATATAGGTTTGACTACGGGCCATTTCAAGTCCCAGGAGTTGATTTGTATTGAAAAAAAAAACAGATTTTGTTATAAGAAGGTCTCATTAAAACTGACTTGGAAACTTTTTACCAGGTCTTCATCATTTATTTTTGGTGCCTTTCAAATATCTTTTATGTCTAGATTTGACTGTTTTAGCTTCAGAGGACTTTCAATATAAACTATGAAAATCCATTATAAAAATACAAATTATTACATGTTTAAAACTATGATTGTCTAAACACAGAGTGAAATAAACATTAACAATTTCAATATTTATTGTGTGAAAATGATTTCAAACACAAAACAATTTTGCCCTAATAAAGTTTGTTCAAAAGTTAGTGTATTTGTTAACCGAGTGGACAAAAGTGTCAGTAGCCTAGTTTCCATCCCCTTTTCGCGCTATTTTGTTATCGACAAAGTGAAAATGCGTAAACATTTTTTTGCAAAATTTGCCGTCTTCTGCCCGTCTCCATTCAAATGGCCTTTTATCGATAAAAATGGTGTGCGTAATGATGTCATGCCTAAAAAAACATTTTGTCGCATACGTTTTGGTTTATCGCTTAAGGTTTGTGCCCTTAAGCCGTTTCCATACAGAAATGTGTTTATCGCTAATTCGTCTCCCAGATGTCCCTAATTTTTTTCTCTGAAGTTTTGGTAAAATGGGGAGAGTATTGAGACAATTCATTGAAATTAACCAGCTTACTGTCATTTTAATTTCACACATAAATGCAATCAGAAGATGAGGAATTGACATCAAAAGGGAGCTGTTGCCCTTCTGATAGGACTGTAATATTGGTCCTGATGTTGCGTCTATCGCAGGTTGCCACCGGTTACGACCCGAAAGTGAATCGTCATGGCCCTGTTCAAGCTGGCAACCTGCACTATGTAGTGGGGGAAACTTTCAGTCTTAGTTTAAGGAGCATCCATCGATGTGTATATGCTGTGTGCACAGCTATTAAAGAAACACTGATGCTGTGTAATATCAGTGTTTATATATATGATACATTCTTGATATTCAATATGCTATTTTGAACAATCATCTAATCTAAAGCATCGCCATCACAACTGCATTATGTCCCGCATATTTGTCCAGCAACATTTAACGATCAACTGAACTTGATTATCATCTCAAATTAATTAGTGTCATAATGCAATTTACATTTTCTTAAGAAGCTCAGTAAATGCGATCCAAGGTGAAGAGGGTTAGATTTAAAATATTTAAATGTTTTTAAATGTTCAAAAGCTCGTTGAACTCATTGGACAAATAGTTCTGATAGTTTATAGTCTTGATAAAAATACTTTATTCATTTGGTAATTTATTTAATTTAATATAGGGAATTTTGCCAGCATTTTTTCAAAAATAAGCTAAACAATAATTTAATAGAATTGGGCTATATGTTAGTATTCCAAAAAAGCACACTGAAGCGTTTCTCCTTGTATTGTGTATTTAGTTTTAATTTAAAACATCTTTGTGCACAGAAATGATGTTTTTTGCATTGTGGGCTAATTCCGTAACTGCAGTCTATTACTTTGAATGGTGTGGAAAAGCAACTTTAGTAAATAAACAGATGTCTACCGCGATTAAATTAATCACAAACAAAGGCCATTCATTTGTTCTCCTTGCACTTGTTGATAACCGGTGCATGATACGAGATATTTGTATTGGCACTCCTGGAAGTTTTTATGTTAGGGTTAGGGTTATAGGGTTAATTGGCACTCCTGGAAGTGTCACATTTGCAGATCGGATCTATATACCGTTAAGATCAATCCATAATCACATACAATAAACTGGCTTTCAAGGATGTATACTGTCGTCATGATTAACACAGACTAACGATTGGGGCAAATTCTGTCATGTGTCACTACATTTTTGCATTAATGCCAATTTTCTCATCAAAAAGTGTTTCCAAACCAGTTTTTTGTGACATTTGAAGCATCGACATAGAGTTTATGCACTAGAGTTAAACAGAAAAATATTATGTCGACACTTGTGAAATTTTAACGATAATTTGCATTTCCATCAGCTTCATTTTGATGCGCTAAAACTTTTTCGCAAAAAATCCTTGGATGGAAACATAGTTACTGAAGAGCATGCTTAAGATGAAATATCAATAGAATTATCACTTTTATTGGGCTTCCCATCAAGCTGTAATTTTGCCAAATTACGCAAAAAGTGTGAAAATATATAACTGTGTGTCTCCAGGATACATACAATCAGTAAGACAAATGATTCTGTCTTTTTATTACAGAAATGTTAAAAATGTCATTTCCATCAGCGTAATTTCAGCACAGAATTCTATTAGACACAATTTAGAATTTGAGATGTGCTGGAACTGACACAAAAATGACAAATCTCCTGTGATGCACATACATGCACATCGTTAGTAGGCAAATGAAATCAATTAGCGAGAGTGTGAAAAATGCTTTAACGAGACTTTATTTTCTAGACATCTACAGTGCCAAAGTGCCTGAAGTTAAAGAAACACCCATATTATATATGATACACTACACACCCTATTAATTCTCTCTGTTATTTAATTTCTGTAGATTTGATGCATCAAGTAGAATATTTAAGAATAAACCATCCTCCCAATAATTTGAGTATCTTTTAATATCTGCTCGATCTGAGGATGAACGTGAATGCAGTTATTATCTGAACAACACATTTGAAACTGTATTATACAGTAACCTGTAAGGTTAATTAGTTTAGCTGGTAATAAATCCAATAATAAATGCATCATCCATATAAATATTTAGCTCATGAGTGAACATTAACAACACAACTGGGCACTATTTATAAAACAAAATGACTTTGTGCCGCAGACAAAATACAAACAAATGCTAATTAATCTACGGTGTTTAATGAATGTGATTAATGTGCTTCAGGTATCACGTGCATGAAACTACATGCAAGCTGCAATACACCCCAAAACAAACAGTATGTACATTATTGCACTGCTGCAGGACTTTTATTGAAAGAAGCTTTACTGCTCTTCCTGTCTGTAAACTGTCTATTTGCTCAGCTAATTTGATGATGTGGTTTTTTGGGTGGCTTGCAAAAACTCCAGTGTTGGAGCCTGCGGCTGCATTTATCGGCACAGTAAACTGACATGCTGACAGAGGTGAGTGAAACCAGGAGAAGAACTCGTACATCAGATCTTCTGCAGACTCTACGACAGTGATTCACCTTGGCAAACACAGATATTTCCGAGACGACACCACATCAAAGCAGAAACAAGCACTGTGATTTAACCTGTGACAGGCTGAGAAACTCCAACAGGAAGTGCATTTTAACTGTGAGTCTCAGGAGCTAGACGCAGTTACATCACCTTGAACTTTACACCTGCTGCAGCACCATAGAAAGACATTTTCACTCTCCATAAACAACTAAAATCAATCTAAAAGTTTTCAGCTGATCTGTGAATTGGCGCAGAATTTGACCTGATCTAAAGAGAGAGCAAGATATTTAAACGACATAGACTCATGTCTCTGTGTGCCAGCGTTTCCTGAGCCAACAGTCTGTTGCACGCCGTGAGAGAGATGCCTACTTTAACAGACACCTAAATACAAACAAATGAGACATACGGCTTGATGCAATGCAAAATAAGTCCTGAAATTACACAAAAACACTGAAATGCAAATGAAGGCGACTGCTAAATTAGTGCTGGGCATCAGAAACTACCTCACGAAACTATATTAATGCACTAATTAAGCATGAATAAGACAGTAATTAACCATTAACTGAGAGTAAGGCTATATTAGCCATAATTTACAACATATTAAACATCCTATTTTAGTTTAGAACTACTGTAATTAATCATCTATTTCAGAAATCATACTACAAGATTTAAAGTAATGTCCAGCATCATCCAATCACTGCCAACCATGTTAAAATAAAATGATACATTATAAATTCTGAAACTATGTACTGATTATCATTGTCACATGTCTGTCAAACATGTTGAGTGATCCAAACATCATCTGTTTCACTCTCTCACACACACAGACACACACCCACTCACTCACACTCACTCACACACACCCACAGATACACCCACTCACACCCACTCACTCACACCCACACACTCACTCACTCACAGTCACACACACAGTCACACACACACAGTCACACTCACTCACACAGTCACACTCACACACACTCACTCACACAGTCACACTCACTCACTCACTCACACTCACTCACACAGTCACACTCACTCACTCACTCACACAGTCACACTCACTCACTCACACACACAGTCACACTCACTCACTCACTCACACTCACACAGTCACACTCACACAGTCACACTCACACAGTCACACTCACACAGTCACACTCACTCACTCACACAGTCACACTCACTCACTCACACAGTCACACTCACTCACTCACAGTCACACTCACTCACTCACACAGTCACACTCACTCACTCACACAGTCACACTCACTCACTCACACAGTCACACTCACTCACACAGTCACACTCACACAGTCACACTCACACAGTCACACAGTCACACTCACAGTCACTCACTCACACAGTCACACTCACTCACTCACTCACTCACACAGTCACACTCACTCACTCACTCACACACACTCACACACACTCACTCACTCACACACACACACTCACACACACACACACACTCACACAGTCACACTCACACACTCACACTCACACAGTCACACTCACACAGTCACACTCACTCACTCACTCACACTCACACAGTCACACTCACTCACCACTCACAGTCACACTCACACAGTCACACAGTCACACTCACACAGTCACACTCACACAGTCACACAGTCACACTCACTCACTCACTCACACAGTCACACTCACTCACTCACTCACTCACACAGTCACACTCACTCACTCACTCACTCACTCACACAGTCACACTCACTCACTCACTCACTCACACAGTCACACTCACTCACTCACTCACTCACACTCACACACACAGTCACACTCACTCACTCACACACACAGTCACACTCACTCACTCACACACACAGTCACACTCACTCACTCACTCACTCACACACAGTCACACACACACAGTCACACTCACAGTCTCACTCACAGTCACTCACTCACTCACTCACTCACTCACTCACTCACTCACTCACTCACTCACTCACACGTTGGTGCAGCTATCATTATGAGGACTCTCCATAGACATAATGATTTTTATACTGTACGAACTATAGATTCTATCCCCTAACCCTAACCCTACCCCTAAACCTAACCCTCACAAAAAACTTTCTGCATTTTTACATTTTCAATAAAACATCATTTAATATGACATTTCCCTTGTGAGGACCACCCAAAAGGTCCTCACAACCAGAAATGTCCTCACAGAACAGGTTGATTCTCAATGCTTGGTCCTCACAAATATAGCAAAACCTGTACACACACACACAGACACACACACAGACACACACACAGACACACACACAGACACACACAGCACACACAGCACACACAAGCACTGCACGGACGCCTTTAACAGTTGCGCAATGTCACCATGTCAACAACCGCATCTCCCACTGAAAGCGTTTAAACACGCCCCTCCTGTGAACATGGATAGGGGAAAATGGGCCCCATGGCCGTGAGCTGGGCCCCATGGGAGTTGTAGGCATCTGGGCTTCAGCCCATATTAGCCTGTGCTTAATGCACCCCTGACAGTGTCTGCAGGAGTCTGTGAGTCACATCTGCATCGAGCGCTGCGTTTCTGTGGAAACAGACTTTAAATGTCACGAGTGGAAGAGATCAGCTGCTGGAGCATTATGGGATAGGCGGATTATTAAAATATCTGTGCACTGAAATAAAGCAAAAAAAATCTTAAAAATAAATATTTAAAATAATTACACACATCTGATATGTGTGATCAAGGTAAGTGGAAAATAAACATTTGTCTAAGAGATCCAGTGGACTATTCCAGATGTGTTAAATATTTTAAAAGTGACTCACAGACAGAAATCTCACTAGATCAGTAAAATAATCATATCATAATAGGTCTGCTTGTAATCTGCTTATAAATGTCCATTTCTATAAAAAACATGCTGCTGAAAAGCTCAAATTGGTAGAAAACATCCCAGTCGAAGACAACAATAAATCAGGATATTAAAATAGTTTACAAAAATGCAAATCTTGGAACCAAAACTATACATTCAAGCGTTTGTAAAATACAGCATTTTAAGTCTTAATTCTAAATGGCCAACATAGGAAAACTGGCTATAATTCAACTCGTCTTGCCCCAAGGAATCTAAAGAGACCAGCCTCATGATTTTAGGCTAAACTATACAAAAGTTATAAACAAAAATAACTAATTTTTCATACCTCCTGACCACTAGGTGGCGCTGTGCCGAAACAATGCAGGTACCCTCAAGTCATTATGGCTATGAGATTTACCAAGTTTCGTGTCAATACACAAAAGCGTTGCAAAGATACAGCCTCACGTCCATTTTGGTGTGTTCGCCATCAATTTGTTGAAGTGGTATTTGAAAACGGTTTTGCCAAATTTCATAACTTTACTATGTATGGTTCTATGGGCTTCCATAGACTTCAATGGTGGAAGAAGATGAAGAAGAAGAAGAAGAAAACTATCAAATACAATAGGTGCCTATGCACTTTTAGTGCTTGTCCCCAATTAAATAATTATTTTAGAAGTATTCTTTGCAGTGTGTGTTTGATTGAAAGAGCTTCATACAAGCGTATCAAGCCACTCTGTTCAGTGCTGACAATACTAGAACACATTTCTTCATTTAACCGATCAATACTTCATTACAACACACACAAACATCTACAGTTCCAGTGTGCGTGTGTGTATGTGTGTGAGTGTGTGTGCATGCATGTGTGTGTGTGAGTGAGTGTGTGCGTGCGTGCATGTGTGCATGCGTGCGTGCATGCGTGTGTGTGTGTGTGCATGCGTATGTGTGATGTGTGTGTGCGTGCGTATGTGTGTGTGTGTGTGTGCGTGCGTGTGTGTGTAGTGTGTGTGTGTGCGTGGGTGTGTGTAGTGTGTGAGTGTGCGTGTATGTGTGCATGCGTGTGAGTGAGTGTGTGCGTGCGTGCATGTGCGTGTGTGTGTGCGTGCATACATGCGTGTGTGTGAGTGTGTGTGCGTGCGTATGTGTGTGTGTGTGTGTGTGCTTGTAAATTCATTGACACACACAGCACTTTCCGATTAAATTAGATTTATACTTTACCATCAGGATCTTTTGAAACATGTATCTGTGATTTTGCTGTCTAATGTATATGAAAGATTTAGATACACTGCTAAAGTGATGAAATTGATTAAATTTAAACCTCATTATAATGCTGTTATTGCTAAACTTGACATTTCAGACATGAATATGATAAGATACCTGCAATTCTGTAAGATAAATGCAGACATCCATACAGGACTACAGTATATCTGACACAAACACTACAGCTCTGTTCACAAACATAGGGCGCTGCCTACCTAGGCAGTATATTAAGAGATTGTTGGCACACTCCTGTCATGAAGTCTGTTCCAAAAGGTAGGTAGCAGCTTTATGCTGCCTTCTAAGATACCTTCTTTTGGTATCAAAGAACAAATCACACCATTTTAACTATAACCAAGTTAACATGGTTAGATTAGATCTTAAATCATTAAAGAATGCTTTAACATTAATTATTCTCTTTTTCTGTGAAAAAGTAATAAATGTTCCTTTATTGTTAAGTTGGATTGTGCACCATGTCGAGTATGTGCAACATAGAGGTTTATTTAATAGCAAAAACTTGACTTAACCTCCTGCGACCCAAGTGTGACTGCTGTGTTAATTAATTGTGTAAAATAAAAAATAACTATTTTCTACTTTTGAGGAAATGTGGTGCCAGTGTCCACATATGTGGACGTCATGTTTATCAGGGTGCTGACACACGAAAAATAAACAGATTTTTTAAAGCGGCATATCAAATTAAACGAAAGACTCTCCTCTTTACAATCAAACAGGTTTCAATAAAAAAAAGTTACGAGTTTTCTTACCAGAGGCACTTTTGTTGGCGCTGCGCCCATAGAAGCGTTTCATTTAAATCATCATCATATCGTTGTGTCATGTGACTCAGTGCACCAGAAGTTTAACCCTTAAATGACAGTCTAGAGTCTTGTGAACAGTATTCAGTCAGTTTAAATTACTTTCAATTATGCACTGCATATAGAGAAGCCAAAATACAACTAATATGCTAGTTAGCTAACTTTTAAAGGGGTCATGAAATTTTCTTTTTTTATAGTTGTATTATCTTCCCTGAGGTCCACTGATAATGTTAGTAACAATTTTTGCATTAAAACAGTCATAATTTAGTAATATATGATCATTTTCCACCCTGTCTCTGGCCCTCTGTCTGAAACGCTCTGTTTTGGTCTAAGCACCTCCTTAAAACTTCAATGTAAACACCCACTGTTCTGATTGGCTAACATCATGAGCCCCTCAAATACAGCCATATTGAAACTCAATGGGAAGAGAATGAACAAGCTCCACAACATTATAAAACTACATTTCAGGGGTTACACATAATGCACATCCAACACATTGCATCCTAATATATAAAACATTCATCTCAATCCCGTCCATTTACTCCCACACCGGATGCAAGAGTCACATCAAAAGCAATTGAGCCCATTATAATCAATGATGCTGTCAACCATGGAAGAGTCAGTTGCGGCGTGTCGCGTTGTGCAGACTGTAAACAGATGTTCCGTTCCATTTTGCACTGCACGTGCTGTTGACTACTTCTGTCAACAACACAAATAAACGTTTTAGAAAGTTCGTGTTGACACATCTAGTGTAGACAGCCTCAAGCCGTTGCATTGTGTTGCGTCAATGGAAGCGCCCGGTGTAAACAGGGTGTCAGCATCATAAACTATCGAACAGTCATGACATTTGAAATATTCATGAACTGTTTACTTAATGTTTTGCATCAGGTCCAAGTGTTTTTAACTGCACCATCCTTCAATAACAGTTCCTTTGCAAAGCTCGAGTCGTTTACACTACAATTAAAAATAGCGCAGAACGGTGAAAGAATGCGTCCATGACGCGTTTGTGCTCAAAACAACAAGAGGCAGCAGCTAAATGACAGAGAGTGGATTCTCCTCTTCAGAGTTGTAACTTGACACCATGACTTATCCCAGCTAAGCTGAGGTCAGAGTGCAGGGTCAGCCATGATATGATGCCCCTGGAGCAGATAAGATCAGGGGCCTTGCTCAAGGGCCCAACAGTGGCATCTTGGTGGTGCTGGGGCTTGAACCCCCGACCTTCTGGTCAGTAACCCAAAGCCTCAACCGTTGAGCCACCACTGCCCCAGATGGGACCTCTTTGGTGTTCAGGAATAGTTAGTAGCCCACAGCAGGCCTTGTTTGTCCTTCTCTCTCAGTTTACGATCTGAAGCACCAGTGGGCAGGGCCAAGGGTGCGATGATGTGAAGTAGGCGTTGATGTTTTTTCGCTGTAGCATTGGTCATGAATTAATGTACCCAAGTGATGTAGGGAAGTCGCAGAAGTAGAGAACGAGGCGTTTTTGCAGCTTGGTTTCAATAAATGCTTTTATTGCATTGGGGATTACGTTTTGAGTTCTGAAATTTACAGTATGTTTTTTTTTATTGTAGAAAGACCTCTTATATGTCGAAATATCAAGGAAAATTAGATTCCTCATGACATGACCCCTTTAACTTGCAATAGCATCCATTAAGATGCTAAATGCTAAATAGAAATTGCTCCTTGAGTAAAGCAACAGCATGTTTGTGTACCCGTCCTCAATCTAAGCAAAATCTCCACTCTTCACCATAATGGTACCCAGCGTAACAGAATCACTTCTAAATCCCAAAATAACCAAATAAAACACTATTAAGTCTCCACCTTTTCTTATCTTGTTAAAAAATATATATATTCTCTGCATTGAGTCCCACACAAAGCATGCTGGGAACTACAAATCCTCTGCCCAAATTTCCTTGCCCATCTTGTTGAATAGGGATAGGTCAAAATAGAGATTTTCCGATGCATCCCAAGATTGATCTTTTACTCTATATGCAACCCTCCACTACAATGAGAGGAAATCACTCGCATTAGCAACCAAATTTCGTGCTATGCATCTAGGGATGTAACGGTGTCACAGTATACCACAGTTTTTAAAAGAGACGGTTATCAGACGTTTATAATTCATGGTATTGTATTCACGGTATTACTTGAATTTCTTTTTTTTTTAAATCCAAGTAAAGATATGAAAGTTTCCATTGTAAATCTCAGTTAAATAAAGAATTGGCAACATTTACACAGCATCATATGAACTTGATCAAATAAATCTCTAACTTGCGACATCCTCCTTTTTCACTCAACCGTCACTTCATTTTAAAGGCCACACACGTTCACAACCGTTCAAACGCGCACACACCAAAGCACATATAGGCTTACACGCAAACGGATGAAATCATCAGTCATAGAGACGGTAGAAAGGTGCAGTATGTAAGATTCAGAAACACTTGTTATTAGTGACACCTGTGGCCGTTAAGTGAACTGCAGCCTGTTGCTCGTGCACACACGCCATAGGGACGTGAGCGAGCATCGACCAAAACAATGACGTAACGTACAAAAAGACTGAACGTGATTCACCGGCATCATGCTGACAGATGAGGTAGCATAATTAAAATTACACAGTTATGATTGTTTTACTACAAACTTTGAGACTAAACTAAAACTACTTATTAGCTAACATAGCATACTGATACACACATACAGCTACATACTACCGAACTATACCAGACAGTTTACTGTTGCACTATTGTATGTTTTGGATGTCATATGTTGTACTACGATCAAGAAACCAGCGTATTTGCTTAAATTTATCCTGTATACCTGACTTCTAGTATAAAGAGAAGATCGTTAAGATTCATCAGCGTTAGCAGGCAAGATCAAGTTATCTAAAATGACACAGATCAATCCTTATGGCACTATATTTCACATGCTTTGCAGTTATGTAAGTTTACCTGTCCAATAAGAAGAGCAACAATTCAGGGTCGGTTTTGATCCCCAAAACTGAACGAAGGTCCCTCCAGGAATCAAATGCCCTGCTGATGTTCACTCTAGTTTTCGCTCGACCACGATCACGTTCCCGCTTAGCCAGACAGGATTCAGTAGAAGGCTCTCGGGAGCGCGCATGAACGCCACATCCTTTGGATTTTCCCGGCAAAACTGACCCGCTCCCTTCGCATAAAAATCAGTCCACAGGCTTTAATAGGCAACCTAGGAAGTCCGGGAAGGGCTCATTTTTTAAGTTGCGTTACAAGCCGTTTACACATCGGCAAAAAAAGGGCAAATATTACATGAAAATTGTTACATACTGCACCTTTAAAGTGGCCAATTCAACATATTTTGCCTTTACAAAGTACTTTATGCAACCAGTTTAAACATTCTGTCCATTATAATATTATTTTTCTAACAAATTCACACGGTGTCTAATGTTAATGAATGAACAGAATATTACAGGCATACTGTTTTAGTCACAGACTGAAAGCTGTTTATTTGTATACAGCATAGAGTTACAAAGCATAGAGATCGAGATCATTTAATCTTCATAACGGAGCACATCTGACTTTTGTGCGCATGAAGGGAAGTCGGGACTCGGGCTGCCGATCCCGTGTCCTAGTGCTGCCTAATTTAAACTCTGTCAGTGTGACTTATATGTGTTTTTGTTTCTCTGAACACCGTGATTTTGACCAGTCTGAGATATATTCAGGTGTGACTTTATTTCCGGAAAATACGGTACATCACAAATAAATATTAAATTGCTAATAATTTTAGCAAGGCACCTTAATACCATGATTTTTCATACCGTGAACATTTCATCCCGTTACATCCCTATATCCGACTAAAATGTATATATTTGTCAAACGGCTGGTGAATGTTTAGATTTCACTCAGCAGCGAGATTCTTTCACTGCGTGTTGAGAGTAAAAGTTGTTCCGTGTGTCCAAAGACGAGATCTAAACATTTAATGTGTCTTTTAATATCCTTTCTGTTCTCTAGAGTCAGTTGTTGATAAAAAAAAACAAAAAAGAAACATTTAATTGTAATCATGCATCGCACGGATGAGATAAAGCCGCTCGAGTCTCTCTCGTTAACATGCGCTCATTTACAGAAATGCCGGTTTTCTTAAAGGTACAGTACCGGTTTAATTAGTAAAAATTATATTTTCATATTGTACCTAGTTAGAAGGCCGCCTGTATATTTAACAGCATTAGCGGAGAAAGAATTTATTTCATATGTAAACAAAGGGGACATTATAACTGAAATATACCCAGATTAATCGATATCGAATCGAAAGCTTACAAACTGGAATCAAATCAGGAAATCTGTATCGATATCCAACCCTATTGTTAAGCATAACTGATTTGTTCACATTCAACCGACATGATGTCATCTAGTAGAGTGCACATTTTAGAGAATTACAATAATCAAAAGCACACACAAAAACAAGTTTAGAAGAGAAATACAAATTTGTTGTTTAGATCACAAATAATATGATTTAGTAAACTGGACAATCTGCGTTTTCAAAAATGTTTCAGTGCGCACACACACAGAGCGGGCTCAAGAAATCACTTATCTCTTTCTGTCTGTCAAGGTGAAACACGGCAGATAAACAAACAGGTCAGAATGGCAGTCATCAGATAGATGCTTCTGTGTGTGTGTATGTGTGTGTGTGTGTGTGTCTAATGGACAGTCTAAACACACAAACACTGTAAATCACAGTAAAGAGAAGGCTGTCTGGCACTTGTCAGTGAAGATGGCGGAGAGCCAGAAGAAACCCTTAAATTCTGTTTGGAGAAATATCAACAGACACTCACGAGTCAGCTATTGCAGACTTTAGTATCTTGGCAAAGATATTTGTGAGATTTCTTTTGAAACCCTAGAGGAGATTACTGGGGTCGTTTTCGCAGAAGAAACATCTGACTTCAGCAAAAGTGTTCAACCATTTAGTTTTGTTGCACTTCCCTGTGGGAACTAACTAGAACAGAAGCCTTTCTAATTATCAGCTCTGTGTTCATGCAGTAACTGATAATAATAAACGACAGATGAGGAAATGCTGCTCATAACAGGTTTGCAGATAGAGAAGAACCAAATGAAATGTCCAGATTCACTGTGGAAAAACATTTGTGCTGTTTATCAACAGTATCCACATCAATACACAGAGGCATTTTAATGCAAATAATCCTGTTATCTGATTCAAACCAAAATAAACAGTAGTTGAATGCAATTTCTGAAAAAGATGTTCAAAATGATGTCCACTCTGATGAGATGAGCACTCAACAAGCTGCTTTATTCTACATTTGGTGCACATTCATGAGTGCCATCATGTTAAAATGTCATGTTCATTTTATCTCAGTAGAGCATAACAGTGGCCATCCGCTTTTTTAGCCGGCTTGGTTCTGGAAGTATATTTACCATTCATTTCTCCATAGGGATATCATAAAATCCTTCATAAAAGAGTTGTGCACCATGAACAAAACCAACCAGCTCCAACATTACAAACTTTGATCTGAAGCAAAAAACTATTTGAAAATCAGACAAAAAGACAAAGATATAAGACGGTGGGTTCTATTTTCATGAGTGCTCAAAGCACAGAGATACGACTGTGCGCAATTTTTATCCAATTTTCGTTTTATTGCAAGGTGATTATATATATATATATATATATATATATATATATATATATATATATATATATATATATATAATAAAAAAGTCATGAGCTTAAAAGATGCACTTAAAAGAGGGGAAGAAGGACATTTCTACTATAGCGATTCATCCTATGAGAGAGAGTGGTAGATTCATCCAGCAATTTCAGTCATCTTCAATTGTCTTTAGCAGTGGACTGAAGTTAAGATTAAATAAATCCGATAGGTGGGGTGAGATGTGTGTTCCTAGGTAGGTGATACTGCCTTTGCTAAATGGAATATTCTTTAGTCCTATGTTCTGAAATGTTTTATTTATTGGTAGAATAGTAGATTTGGACCAGTTTATAATGTAGTCTGATATTTTAGAGAAATCATTAATAGGCTGATAACCTCTGTGAGTGATCTGTCTGGGTTTTGTAGGTTAGTAGAATGTCGTCTGCATACAATGAGATTTTATGGGTGGTCTTATTTAATTAAAAGCCAGTGACATTATTATTTTGTCTTATGGCTAAGGGCTCTATAAATAATGCAAAAAGCTGGGGAGAGAGTGGGCATCCTTGTCTGGTCCCTCGTTGCAACTGAAATGATGGTGATATCAGTGATAACTGAAGCCTTTGGGGTACTATACTGTATAATGTTCTGATCCAGTGGAACAAAATTTTTGTAGTGTTGTAAAGAGAAAGTGCCAGTTTACTTTGTCCAATGCTTTTTCAGCATCCAGTGATACAACAATTGTGGTACTTTGTGATTTACTGATATTCATGATATTAAACATTATTTGATGAGTGATGTCCTTTAATAAAACCTGTTTGATCTGAATGAATGATACATGAGATGATGGTTTCTAGACGTGTAGCTAGAGCTTTGCTGATTATTTTTATGTCTGTGTTAATAAGAGATAGCGGCCTACAAATTGTGCATAATGACGGGTCCTAATTTGGTTGAAGTAGAACAGAGATTAATGAGGTGTTCATGTGGTGTGTGATAGATGAACAGTTTTAAATTTCTGCTGTCATGCTTAAGAACAGTGGTGAAATAGTTGACTAAAAATTTGTATAAAATTCTGGGGGGTAACTGTCTAGACCTGGAGCTTTATTGTTTGTTACAGAGAAGAGGGCTTTCCTGTATTCGTCGCTCGTTAGTGGCTTTTATAAGTCTTCTTTCTGAGTTGAGTTTATTTTGGGTAGGATTATGTTGTTTAAAAATTGGTAAGTTTCTTTATCATTGTCTTCTTTATCATTGCTATACAGACTTTCATAAAATGTCTGAAAGGTTTCATTTATTTTATGTTTTATGAACAGGCGAGAATGTATGTGTATTCTCGTTGTAGGATTTTTCTGTCTCCAACTATCGCCAAGGTCAAGGTCTGTCATATACTGCTTTATGATCTCTTTAGCGTGCCAAATTTTCTGTTGATTTGAGTTTTTAGATTTGTCTAGTATTAGGCTGACAACTGTGTTGAAGTCTCCTCCCATGATTATAACTGATTGCGAGAAGTTGGATAATAGCGAGAAACAAATTTGGAAGAAGTTTCCATCATCTATGTTTGTTCCATGAATATTAGCAATTGTAATATCTTTAATGTTAATGGTAACATTAATAATAATGTACCGACCCTCTGTGTCAGCTATTTTTTTAATTGGTATGTTTTTCTTATTCTGACCCCATAACCGGTTCCCCGGTCCCGTGGACCTTTTAACCTGCCGGTTTTCCCTAACCCTCTCCACTCTCTCAAACAGGCTGGTGAATCCGCTGCCACGGGTGTGGCTGTGAAGTCTGGGCTGGTCTGTTGGAGCTGCGGGGAGCCTGGGCACGTCCAGGACCTATGTCCTACGATGGAGGTGGAGACATTGGTCCAGATCCCCGACGCACCACAGGCCACCCCCGATCGAGCAGGTGCATACTGGATACCTGTGAATATTAACGGGGATTCATACCAAGCCTTTGTGGATTCAAGTAGTAATCAAACCTCCATTCACCAAAGCTTGGTTCAATCTGAGGCTTTGGATACAAACTAGCAGGTGAAGGTAAGGTGTGTGCACTGGGATATTCAAAATTACCCTGTAGTGACAGTCAATATTCAATTTTGGGGACAAAAGCATAGTGTCGAGGCTGCTAATTTGGGTACGAATTGGCCATAATTTACAACTTTATTAAGGGGAATATGTGTGAATGGGTCCTGCAACAAAGCGTATCGGTGTGTGATTCGCTGGCTGGGGAGGCAGTGCCAGGGCTGTCTATGTCAGCTCCACGTCAGGAGGACGTAAGGGAGGGGGAAGTCTTGGCTTCCCCAGCCCTTAGAGGATTCCTTGTAGGGGATTTCCCTCTGGAGCAGACGCGAGACCCTTAGGCACACCTTTGACCAAGTGAAAGTGACTGATGGTCAACGTCTCAGCCAGACATTGCACTTATCAATTATCAAGGATCGGTTGTATCGAGTGATGCAGGACACTCAGACAAATGAGGATATGTTATTCCAGACGGCTCATTATAATCCCATGGGAGGTCACTTAGGGCAGGAAAAAAACACTAAACCGTCTAATGGCCCGTATCTACTGGCCGGGCATTCGCGGAGATGTTCGCAGGTGGTGTGCAGCATGCCATGAATGTCAGCTGGTGAATCTGCCGGCCACACAAAGAGCGCCATTGCGCCCCCTTCCGTTGAGCAAGGTCCTCTTCGAAAGAATTGGTATGGACCTCGTCGGGCCATAAGAGCGGATGGTATGCAGGCATCACTTTGTGTTGGTTCTGGTGGACTACGCAACACAGTGCCTCTGCGCAACATTTTAGCGTGAAGTGTTGCGGAGGCACTCTTCAGAATTATCTCCCAAGTGGGGATTCCGAAAGAAATCCTCACTGATCAGGACACTACGTTTGTCACGTACACTACGCGGACTGTACAAAATATTGGGGATTAAATAGATTTGGACCAGCGTTTACCACCCCAAAATGGATGGCTTGGTCGAACAATTTAATCAGACCCTAAAGAATATGATTCATAAGTTTGTGCGCAAAGATGCTCAAAATTGGGACAACTGGCTCGAGCCCCTATTATTTGCAGTATGAGAGGTCTAGCAAGCCTCCATGGGGTTCTCCCTATTTGAATTATTGTACGGGCATCAACCGCGTGGCATGCTCGACGTCCTACAGGAAAATTGGGAGGAGGGACCTTCAAACAGCAAAAACAAAATTCAATACGTTCTTGACATGAGAGCAAAACTCCACACACTGGGGCAATTAACAAAGGAGAATTTGCTCCAGGCTCAAGAACGCCAAAGCCGGCTGTATAATAGGGGTACTCGACTATGGGAATTTACACTGGGAGAAAAATGTCCTTATATTGGTCCCCACATCAAGCTCTAAATTACTTGCCAAGTGGCAAATACCCTTTGAGGTCACATGGCGAGCTGAGGAAATCGATTATGAGGTGAAACGAACGGATAGAGGTGGAGCACGTCAGATTTACCACCTCAACCTCCTAAAATTGTGGAGAGAGGCGGTCCCCGTGACTTTGGCGATGGTGATTCCGGAGAGGGAGGAGCTCGGACCGGAGGTCACTTGTGGAGACCAACTCTCACCATCCCGAGTCACCGAGGTTGCCAGGAGAATTCTCGGACGTGTTCTTGCCTCTTCCCAGTTGTACAAATCTCATAGAGCACCATATTGAAACGAACCCAGGGGTAGTGGTACGTAGTCAACCCTACTGATTACCAGAGCACAAGAAAGAAGTTGTTCAGGAAGAGTTAAAGGCCATGCTGGATATGGGGGTAATAGAAGAATCCCACAGTGACTCGGCAAGCCCAGTGGTTCTGGTTCCTAAGAGCGATGGCTTGCTCCAGTTCTGTGTGGATTAAAGTCAATGCGGTGTCTAAGCACATTGATGCATTCCCGATGCCTCGGATTGATGAACTGCTCAATCGGTTAGGCACGGCTCGCTTTTATTCGACACTGGATTTGACAAAGGGATATTGGCAGATCCCCTTAACTCCCATGTCCCGTGAAAAGATGGCATTTTCCACACTGTTCAGATTACACCACTTTGTGACACTTCTGTTCGGTTTGTTCGGGCCCCGGCTACATTTCAGCAGCTCATGGACAGAATCCTCAGACACTCAGACACGCTGCTTACGCCACTGCCTATTTAAATGACATCATTATTTCCAGTAATTATTGGCAGCGGCACCTGCGGCATCTGAGGGCTATCCTGAGGTCGTTGAGATGGGCAGGACTCACGGCTAGCCCAAAGAAGTGCGCAATTGGGGGGGTGGAAGTACGGTATCTGGGCTTCCACTTGGGTCATGGGCAGGTGCAGCCCCAAATTGATAAAACCACAGCGACTGCAGTCTGCCCGAGACCTAAGACCAAAAAGGAGATGAGACAGTTCCTGGGGCTGGCTATTATCATAGGTTTGTACCTAACTATTTGACATCACCAGCCTGCTGACTGATCTGACTAAAAAGGGGGCACCAGATCCGGTCCAGTGGACGGAGCCGTGTCAGCAGCCGTTCACACGGGTGAAAGCTGCACTTTGCGGCAGGAAGTTATTGCACTCTCCTGACTTCTCTCTCCCTTTTACCTTGCAGACGGACGCATCGGACAGATGGGTGGGAGCGGTACTGTCCCAGATTGTGGAGGAGGAGGAGCGCCCCATGCTGTAAATTAGTCAAAAGCTCTCGCTGAGAGAGACTAAGAACAGCACAGTCAAGGAGGAGTGTTTGACCATCAAGTGGGTGGTCCTCACCCTCTGGTACTATCAGTTGGGGCATGTTTCACCCTCTGTTTGGACCACGAACACAATAATTTTTTAATAATATACACACATTTTTTTTTTTTTTAAGAAGTTGAAATAACGCAGGCTGATGGCTTCAAAAGAGGCATATAACATTGATTAACAACCTCAGAGCTCATGGTTCATCTGTTTTTAAAGGTTTACAAGTTAAAATGCAGGATTTTTACTTCCCGAACCAGACTGTTGAGCTCTATAATAATAATAATAATAATAATAATAATAATAATAATAGTAATTGGACACTTTCAATTGCAGACTGCAAAAAACTTCTGTGTGCACCATTAATTGTGTATCAAAATAACGTATTTTATGTGTGTGTGTGTGTGTGTGTGTGTGTGTAAAGAAAACCAACAGAGATACAGACTGATAAAGAAAAAAGGAGAAAGAGAGAGTTAGACAGGACATGTTGTGAGGCTGTACATTTAATCAAAATACAATGGAAATTGTGAAACGACCTTGTGCGATTATTAAACCGCCAATGGCTGCGATTTAATTAATTAAATAAATAGTCTGCGTGCACTTCTCACTTCAAAGTTTATCTGCACAGCTCTGTTTTGTTTGTATGGCATTGTGTCTTACACATTCTAAGAGCACACGCAAGAGTCGTTTCAGAGCGGTTCTGTTCTGTCAGAGTAAAAGATGTGCTCTGAGTTCAGTCCCACTTACTTACATGCACTAAAGATGTCATATTAAAGCGGTCCAGATTCACTTTAATTTCACTTTTACGAATTCCCAAATATCTTCGGCCGATACAAGTTAATATACAAATACAAAAAATACACCCCATAAATTGTATAATTTATTGCTTGTGTTGTTTTAAACAAACTATTCAAAATGCTTTACTAAATAATACTTAAATGTGTTTTATATTTTATTTCACTTTCATAGTGATGTAGTATCTATATGAACTATTTAATTCATATATCCATTAAACGTTCTTCTGGTAATAAAACAAAAACAACATTTAAAAACTAAACAAAATCCAAACGTTACAATTCCATGTTAGGAACCCCTAAAAGGTTCTATATAGAACATTTTCACCTGGCTCAAAGAACGCTTTAGGGTTATTTTGATAGAACCCTTAAAAAGAAAAATTTCAGCTATATACAGTAGAACCTTTTTGGGGTTCCAAATATGAAGCGAGTGAAAGAACCCTTTTGGGTTCTATATGGAACCTTTTCTTCCAAGGGTGTACAATCAGAACAGAAGCTCTTTCTGAAGTTTTCTACCTGAATAAAAGCTTGACGGTTTAGAAGTCCTTGGTTTAACTGGACCGCATAGCAATGCCCAATGTAAGTTAAGATTTTATTACAGAAATATATTACTATTGACCACAAAATGGACAAAAACAGGTACACGATGTACATGTGCAATGTGAATTTGATGAATTTTTCTCTCTCTATCTCTTTCTCTATTTTTTACTGTTTTATTTATTTATTTTTTTGTTTGTTTGCTTGTTTTTGGCTGAAGTGGTAAAGGAATGAGTTTGGTTCTTTTTAGGAGCACTCAAGTATGAACCCTTAAAGTGTAGCTCAAAGGCCCAGATATACTTCATACGAAATCGAAGAACGAATGGATATGTCGTCATTTAGAACTAAATCTGGCCAAAAAGGAGGTGTTTTTAAACTTCTAACCAGCTGCTAAACACCTTCTTGCTACCATTAGTCCACGTCATCATTAGGTGTGACCTGAAGCTCCACCTACTACTTTGTATACATTTTTCAGTCAGTATTCAACGTGAACACACCGGCGTGAAAGACCATGTCATGCGATTCTTTTTGTCTAATTAGTCTACAAAAGGAATCAAATCTACTCAAATACTCTCAAGTGCCCATTCACTCATGTGCCATCTGCTGCGAAATCCATTCACACATCTGTCTAAAGTAAGATATGCTTTAATGAAGATATATCATCATTCTTTTGTCTTTATTCTGCACATTAACACTCTTTTATACACCCATCTCTGCAGTAGTTTCAGTGTTATCATAACCCTTACAAAAATCGAAAGTTCAAGGCAAACTTGCCGCAAATTAGCCACTGATGATTTTCACATGCAAATGAACTTTGCAGCAAACTTGCCACAAATTGTCCATTTTTGCCAAAGATTTGCTGAAGGTTCACCACTACTGGTGAAGAGCTGCAAACTTCTGACAAACATTTGCAGCGAATCACAAGCTCATTTGCATGTGAAAATAACGAGCGGCAAATTTGCAGCAAGTTTAGATATTTTTGCAAGGGAAATTACAATAACAGAGCGTAATCGATGAATATTATGGCCATGTATAGTGTGTTAGTGCATTAACTAGAATTCAGAATGTAAACAAGACAAATTAATCATTTAGCATATATACTGTATTAATCATTGAGTGGTTAAAACAACTTCTTTTAAAGACCTCATGTAAATTCTACTCATAGAATGAGACAAAGTCATTGATAACACATTTTTAAGCATCCTCATATTTTGTAGCATCCTCATATATTAATGCTCCTCTAAACGCCTCCCACAGCAGTGTGTCAGACACATGTCTGAGTGTTCACAAACAGTATACTGTTGCTCAGCTGTTTGGAATTTTTTTGTACCCCTGAACGAAGAACGAAGAGGAACATCTCCGGAAGTATGTCGTGGCCTATTTAAAGTGTAAAGTATAACCTTAAGACTTTTTACTGGCAGAAGGGCATGAGCAAAACATTACCTAATTTTGGTCAAAAGTAATCACTTACTATTTTATTGTTTATCAATTATCAAATCACAACCGCAATATTTTTCCAAATAAATCACAATATGACTTTGTCCAAATCGTGCAGCCCTAATATAATGAGTGAGACAGAGCTGCTGCTCGCACACACATTTCTGCTGCAGCCTGACATGGCACTGCAACACCCACACACACACACACACACACACACACACACACACACACACACACAGCTGCCTCCTGTGGAGGAACACAACAAGCTGTTGATCTCTCAGAGTCACACAAACCTACAACACACAATTAAAACAACTCTACAATCAACACACTCCTCAGTGTCACACAACATCATTATGAGCAGAATAATCAAACTGACTTCAGGATTTAGATTGTGCCGCAAAAAATAAACTAGAGTGTTGTTCTGTATTTGTGTGTGTGTGTGTGTGTGTGTTCAGTGTACTCTGTGTTTCATCATCACTTACAGGAGAAACAACATTCAACACAATCCACAGCATCACATGCTGATAAAGGACTATAATTCATGAGCCATCTTTCATGGCTATTTATATTTATTTACATTTAAAAAAAAAAAAAGAGGTCCTCAAATGCATAATTACCAACAACACCTGAAAGACGCAAAATGTGACATTTTGGGTGATTCTCACAAAATCTGTCAAGGAAATGTCCTGTTTATTCCAAATCAATGTATAAATATGAAATTATATTTTGCATAAAGAAAATGAAGCCTGCATTTAGGACCATTAAGATTTTCGCATTGTGACATTATTTTCAGGACACCCCAAATTGTTATTACCACAACACGTCCGGACAGTTTTCATTATGATTGCTATAGTTTTCAATGATGATTGTCATTCCCGTAACATTGTCATTTTTTTTAAACTGTATTACAGGAAAAAATATGCGGCTGTATAATGCATTTTTTTGTTTTTATCAGCGAAAACGTAAGGCAATACCAAGGGGGTACTACTTTGATGCATAAATACTTGCAATTTAAATAATATATCATTTTTGTCACGTTGCGGTAATGAGAATATCATAGTGACAATCTTTTTTCATATAGGGGAGATTAAAATTGGGTGCTAAAATGTGCGTAACTGTCAAGCCCTAACAAGGCAGGTTATTCTGATTCGATTTATTAAGGTATATTTCTTTTATAATGTGCATTTTGCTTACATATGAAAGAAATTCTCTTCCAACTAATGCTGTGAATTACACAGATGACCTTCTAACCTTCTAGGTACAATTCGAAAATATAAATGTTACTAATTATATTCATAATCATATTGGTCACGTCATAGCTTTTAAAAAATGTCAAAATTCAGTCTATTCCATCAATAAATGTCTTGAAATTTAATGCATAATTTTGTTAAATTATTACTGTTTACATGCATCATTTGTACTATTTACAAATATTTACGTTGATATGTAGAACAAGAGTTACATCGGCACTGTCTTACTGATTTCTTTAGCGCATCAATGCGTGATTACAATGAAATGTTTCTATTTTTGTTGTTTTTGATCAACAGATGACTGTAAAGAACAGAAAGGAGACATTATTCAATGACAAATGGATGACATCTTTGCACACACATCACACAGAGCGAGTCAAACTAAACTTTTACTCACAACACACAGTGAAAAGATCTCGCTCCTGAACTTCTTCACCACTACACAACTCAATCACTGCGGAGTGAAATCATTTATCATCCACTGGCGAATCACAGACATTTATAGTGGCATACTGTGAAATCTGGTCTCATATGTGAGTGATTTACTTGCATTAATGAGGGCTGCGCATAGAGTAAAAGACTGATCTTGGGATTTAACAATCGATATCGAGATTGAACAAATGAGCATCACAATGCATCGGAAAATGTCTTTTTGTCACCCAGTCCCAAGTCCTAAAAATAATCGTAATTTTCTACATGCAAAATACAATATCTCATTTGTTTCTTTTGATGTTGGAGTAAAATAGGACCAGGACATTTCCTTAACCAGTTTCATGTGAATCACCCAATTCACAGAATTAGATAAACACATGCACAGGTGAGCTATTCGAAAATAAAGCTCAACGGTGTTTAAGCGTCACACTGTATACTTGTCCTAGTTAATGCGATCAGACTATTATTTCCTCATATAATCAGTCAAAGAAATGGAATCACTGTGCTCTACCGGTTCAGGGTGCGTAGATCCACAAAAACAAGATGTTCTCAATTTCTGTATATTTTATTTATATCTCACAGTACAGCAGAACACAGACGTTTCGGCCTCCTGTAAAATATCAAGAAATTGAGAAAAACAAGTGGGGATCATCTCGTTTTTGAGAGCCACACAATCAGTCAAATCATCTCAAAATCACATGTTCCGAACAGAGAGGGACACCTGTGAGCTCCATCACACCTTATATACATCACAACAACAACAGAGGCAAAAGTGTATCTGCAATTTAATTGATTATACAGTTCAATTCCACACAAGACTACACACAAATATGCCCATAGCAAGTCTTGACAAATCCTTAATGACAAAAATCACAAACTATTCTTATAAGAGGATTTTTAGAACAAAAGTATATTGTGGGGAGCGTGCCAACTAACCATAAAACCCATGACATCACCTCTGTGACCTGTTCTGCTCTTTTATATCCCACTATTAAAATGACAATGCATTTAATACTGCTTTTAGTGTGCAATGTAAGCTTTTATTTCTTTAGAATGTGATTCTGAAAGTAAAATATAAGAATCCCAGGCTAATTGGTTTCTGTGTTCAATGCATCAATTAATTATTTGGGATCAATGTTTGAATGCAGCAGGTTTATTGGACACAATACAGAATATTTCATTGTGTTATTCGCAGTTATGTTCAAATGCTGGACATGGAATGAATCACTGTAGCTGTGATTAACAAGTGTTTATGATCATCATTAGGATGAATTGATTCATTTTAAACACCGCATCTCTCACAATTACAAACACAATCGTTTCCAACATCGCATTTTTACGCACGATTCGCTCTGCAGCAAAAATACAACATGCAAACATACACACTAGCTTTCTTGAATTAAATGTAACTTGTAATAATGTGTGACTTTGATAACATCTGATAATGCATAAATTCGAGTGGAAATGTGAGATGTGGGAATCAAAACACGATGCGCAAAATAAGAGAGGTTTAAAAACGCATCATTTTCCTGCAGTGTAAACAGACGCGTTCATTATAACACGAGCGATGTGTGTGAGCGTTGATGGGCTGAAATCCACTGAAAATAGACACGCAGAAAATATGACAGAAATGAGCCACTCACGGTCCGCAAGAACTGAATCTCGTCCTCCGCGTCTCCGCTTTCCGCCATGGCCGATGAAGAGCGCTCAGAGCCCGGCTGCTGCTGCCGCTGCGCTCCGTCAATCCACCGCAGCCATAGAAACGCGCCGCACACCGACACTCCAACGCGCTCAGTGTGTGTGTGAGAGTGTGTGTGTGTGTGCGTGCGTGTGTCCCCACTAGAACCGCATTGGGGTTTGATCTGTGACGTCACTCATTGTGCATTTTAATATTAATGCCCAAGTGAATCTGACATGTTTGAAATAAATGACTCTATATATCCATAACCAGACAAACATACAGACAGAAATACTTTACTCGTTGTATAAAAAGGACAACATCTCAAATAGCCTGTGACAGCTTGCCCCAGTATCAATGTGACAATAATTTGCCCCAACCTGACATTTATCAAATATATTCTTTTGTCCTGAAAACAGCGTTCAACCTGTAAACACGGGTGCACCAGGGCTAAAGACTCCTTTGATTTGATTTTCTCCCAAAACACTAAATAGCAACAAAAACTGCCACAGCACTTTTCAAAACTGCAAAATGTTCCTGATCCAGGAGATCTTTGTGTGTGGAGTCTAAAGTTTAATCTTTAAGTCTAATTTTTAATATTTTTTTAAATGTCGCAAATGTATGAAAATCCCTGTAATCAACACATTTATTGAGACAATATCATTTTCAACTTTGTTCAAGGTCATTAAATCAAATTTCATGGGACAGTGTTTGGGGTAAAAGGGGCTCAAGGCCCCTATTAAACACATTGTTTTCTTTAGTGGGGCGAATAGATTTGTTCTGAAGAATGTTGAAAGTGGACTCACATTGACTGATCCAATCACGATGGAGATTAAATGTGTTTATAGAACACCTGAGATGTTATAAAATGACAAATGTGTTTGAAATGAACAGAAAATCGTGCACCCTATTCTGAAGTAGTTCTTTTGAGTTAGCATTATCTTAATTTGTTACTCAAAAAAGCATCTTGCTGTCTCAAAAAATATTTGCATTAGTTGACAAATTTTGCCCTATAACTATTGCCCCTATATCTACATGGTAGTTTGATATAACCCCCCCAACCCCCCCCACACACACACACCCCACACCCCCAACTAGCCCCAGTCTCCCCCAAATTATAAGAACATACAGTAGAGTCAGTGTGTGTCTTACTTTGAGCAGAGGTAGCAAACTACTTTTTGCCCTTAATGCACTGAGTAACATCGATATCTGGGACACTGTATTCTGCCTTCTTCTGTGTTCAAGGTCACAGTGAAAATGATGGGAACACAACACTCTCTCTTAATTCTCCCTGTACTCTCTTTTGAGGCTGATGGTATGACTGAAATAGTGAGAAGATGTACTCATGATTGTTTATCATTTAAATAGGGAAACACTGAATTATTTAAACAGGGACAAATACAGCCCAGCACACAGGGACTTGCAGTTTGAAAGAAGACACATTCCACATTAAGGTACTTTTTATTTATGTATTTTTTTAAGAAAAATCAGTGATAATCTTTTGGGACGATGGCAGAAATTCTCTAGAATTTTACTTTGATTTCCACAACACTGCCTACATGCATAGGGTGATCCTAGTGACCTAACTGACAAGGAACGTGACCTCTCTTGTTTATTGATTAATATTCACTATTTAGGTCAAAACTACATATACAGTCCAACTCTGTCCATGTCCGCGTGTGTACTACTTGTTTAGAAGTTTGAAGCTTGATTAGTACATTCATAAAAGCAAGGTCCCTGCCCTTTTTTAAACATTACTGTGTCTTGCTTGAAAGTTTAACTCTACACAAGAGCAGCATTTTAGAGCAAAGCAAAACCAGAAAAATGTATATTATGTGTGATGCTCCTGTTCTACCCGCTCTGCATGGTACTCGAACCAGCATCTCCGGCATGGGAGGCGGGTGCACTAACAAGGAGGCTAAATGCTACAGCCTCTAGCATCAGTCGCTAGTGCACCTCTTGAGGTCAGGAGAGTGAATTTTATACACATTCCACAGCTATCTATCAGCTGGCCACCGTTACACTCACCCCCCTAAACCTCACTCCCATCCGGGTCACGGCACCATTGTGATGCTTCTGTTCTAACCGCTCTGTATGGGACTTGAACCGGTGGGAGGCGGGTGCGCTAACAAGGAGGCTAAAGGCTACAACCTCTAGCGTCAGTCACTAGTGCACCTCTTGAGGTCAGGAGAGTGAGGTTTACACATTGCACAGCTATCTATCAGCTGGCCATCGTTACACTCACCCCCCTAAACCTCACTCCCATCTGGGTCACGGCACCATTGTGATGCTCCTGTTCTACCCGCTCTGTACGAGACTTGAACCGGTGTCTCCGGTGTGGGAGGCGGGTGCACTAACAAGGAAGCTAAAGGCTACAACCCCTAGCATCAGTCGCTAGTGCACCTCTTGAGGTCAGGAGAGTGAGGTTTATACACATTGCACAGCTATCTACCAGCTGGCCACCGTTACATATGCACTATAGAAAATTTCCATGACTTAAGATTTTATTTATTTCCATGACTTTTTCAGGCCTGAAAAACAAAATTTTTAAATTCCCTGATATTTCCAGGTTTTCCATGATGGTGGGAACCCAGTAAAAGTCCATTTAACTGGCAAAGATGACATTTCGACCCTTTTGACTGGGATGACGTGTTTCCGCCTTATTTGCCAGTGTAAATCTAGCAAACTTTTTCACCATATAAACATTTGACACCACATATACTTCAAGAATGCATCTATAATGCCTAAAAATTATGCCAGGTTAATTAGTGTAAACATTTCGTGACAGCTAATACAAATAAATTATTTTAAAACTTTCGGACTAGGATTTGATATCTGTCCTTTTACCACTTAAACTCAGAGAAAATATCCTTGTGATCTAGTGGAGTAAATTATTTCTCTGTTAGTCAAATGGAAAGGGAGGATTATTTTCAATAAATATAATTTCATCTGCAATCAAAGAACAAGTATGTGCCAACAACTCAATAAAGATAGTTTGCTATAAATTATCCAACACATTAAACCAAAAGCAGCCCTCATGTATCTCTCTGTTTATCCTCTACTGCACCCTGATGGTGTAACTGCAAAATACTGTTCTGTGATCAGTTAACTTACTGTGCATGAAGGATATATTTCATGTGTTTGGAAGTTGTTGGAACATTATAAATGTAATCTTTGTAAAGCGTCTTAATATTAAAGTAATATTTATAGTTATAGGGAAACTTCCATGAAGCAAACCGTCATTTTTAAAAGGTGAAAATACTGTATAGTCCACTGCAACATTTAGGAATTCAGTTTGAATAGTTTTCTTAACTTTTAAT
The DNA here is from genome assembly GCF_019703515.2 of Myxocyprinus asiaticus. Lineage (NCBI taxonomy): Eukaryota > Metazoa > Chordata > Actinopteri > Cypriniformes > Catostomidae > Myxocyprinus > Myxocyprinus asiaticus. Next base: position 48,996,605 of record NC_059360.1, on the reverse strand, counting down.
ATTGCACTGTTTAGGAATATAATATGACAATGTGATCATCATATGGTAATAAGCATGTAGGTTTTGAATACTAAATCTATGGATTACAATGCAACAGCAGTAAAAGATAACAAATAAAGCCATTTAATTAAAGCACTATAGATTTGAAAGATTAAAACCATTAATAGGCTGTCTATGAATATTTTTCCTCTTCTCTCCAGACGAATGGACAGCTGCATATGTGGTGCAATGTGACAGAAACAATGGCTACGTTTACGTGCACCCTAATAATGCGATCTCGTGTAAACTATTGTAGAATATTGCGGTTATGCTTATAATCGAGTAGCCCCAGATTGCAGTCTGGACGGTGGGGCGGGGCGACACATTGGGGCGGAGCCACATGTGTCGCCCCGCCCTAAACACAGAATAGCTCCGACTCAAGGGGCAGTTCAGACTTAAAACAGTGGAACGATTTAGGAGGGGGAACATGAGGACGTTGTCATTGCTCAAGGTGAGAGAAACTGGTCGGTGTAAAGTTTAATATATTTTAAAAAATGTACACGATGTTCGAGAATCGAATGTGGCTTAATAGCTCAGTGTCATTCACAGCAAATATGAAGCACCATACTGTCTTATCAGAGACAAAATGTAAGCAGCAGAAGCATATTGTAAGATGGTTTTCAATACATTGGCAGCCAAAGGCGTAGGTTCCGGGGGGGGGGATTCCCCCCAATAATCAAAACAAGCAAGTTCGGGGGGGGCTGGGTAGCTCAGTGAGTAAAGACGCTGACTATCACACCTGGAGTCGTGAGTTCGAGTCCAGGGCATGCTAAGTGACTCCAGCTAGGTCTCCTAAGCAACCAAATTGGCCCGGTTGCTAGAGAGGGTAGAGTCACATGGGGTAACCTCCTCGTGGTCGCCATAATGTGGTTCTCGCTCTCGGTGTGGTGAGTTGTGCGTGGATGCTGCGGAGAGTAGCATGAGCCTCCACATGCACTATGTCTCCATGGTAACACACTCAACAAGCCACGTGATAAGATGCGCAGATTGACGGTCTCAGACGTGGAGGCAACTGAGATTTGTCCTCCACCACCCGGATTGAGGTGAGTCACTACACCACCACGAGGACTTAGAGTGCATTGGGAATTGGCCATTCCAAATTGGGGAAAAAAAAAACAAAAAAACAAGCAAGTACAACCCCCCCCAATATTTATACAATGATCAGTGGAAACATATAAATTCTTCACACTGTAACCCCCCAGTGTTCAAGCCAAACCTACGCCCTTGTTGGCAGCTATATTAAATTGAGAGAGATCAATACGTTTTTATACATTGTTTTTATTATTTATTTCTCCAGGAGCAGCAAGAGGCATATTAGAAGATGTCCACTACATTGCAAACCAAATAAAATGATAAAGTTCACTTGCATTGCAGAATAAGCGCTAATAAAATGTTATGGAAAACTCATCACATATGTCCCTCATTAACCTTTTAATAAAATGTTAATGTGGGCCAGTATGTTGGTTCTTTTAATCTTTTAAAGATTAAATTTAATTCTTAAGCTTTTGATGTAATATAACCTTATGACACTTATTTGCTATACATATCTGTGACCCTAAGCATTAAAAATCCAATTAGTTAAAGTGTTTTAGCTGCAAAATAATAGTCAGCTGGATCTGTGACAATTCTGCTCTGAACGTCACGTTTGCTTATAATTAAGAGAAACTGTGTGCCGGTTTTTAGTGCTTTCTTTCTCTTCGTTTACTTTCTAAGCTTTATTATCATTCAGTAATACACAGACATAATGATTTATGTATGTCCTCATAAAACTAGAGACTAGTCTCCCCTTGTGTACGCTTAGCTTAAAGCTAGTCAACTGTCTGCCCACGGGCCAAATCCGACCCATCAGTCATCTTTGTTTGGCCCTCAGACTGATTGTTGATCAAATTGTATCACCATCTGAAATAGCAGAGCGCTCTCTGTGCAAAACTCAGTGTTCGTAGGCGCGAGCCTCAACAATTAGCGTGAGTTTAACAACGCCCAATAGCGCACGCAACAGCATTCAGCCGTCATCAGTTGTGCGGACCGGAGCGCACGTATAAGCAGTCAAATCTACAGATGTAAAAAATGATCACCGCAGTTGTAACAGAAATGTTGCCAGCACATGCACATTAGGCAACAAAACCAATCGATTATGAAAACTGAACGTTCAAAGAAAATGCGCTGAAAGTAAGTAAGTGTCAAACGAGCGTCTCATCTGTTCAGGGTCTGTAGGGCTTGGAAAAAAGTGACAATGTGAAACTGAACCTGCACATATCCTGATTATACTTGGTTCTTTACAGCTGTGAGTCAGTCCTCTCAATCACAAACAGCATCAACTCAGCTGATAGAGAAAATGGAAGAATAGACATTTATTCTCCAAAAAGAAAATTATATTTACGTAAATGCATTCCTAAGTCAGGATATATGACTTTACATGTAAGAAATGTGTAAAAATGGACATGCAAATGTAAATTTTCTGTTTATATGTAACACATTGCAACAAAAATTAATTTACTGTGGACATAAAAATGAGCATAGAATTGCATGTTTAAAACTACTTGGAACAACTCCACTTGCTAATGAGCTGTTAATTATAGCTGTCACACTGAAACTGATAGTCATGAAAATCTCTTAAGAAGGTGTGGAGAACGAATATCCAGCTTGTAACTGGAACACTTCATCTTGGAGACTACATCTGCTAACTGTGCTGATGAAACAATTCAAAGTGAGTCAGGGAGCTGGATGGGGAAGGTATTAGTGGTTGATCAAATTGTGAAGGTACAAACGCACTTTAATCTGCACAGACACTGACTACCACACCTGGAGTCGCGAGTTTGAATCCAGGGCATGCTAAGTGACTCCAGCTAGGTCTCCTAAGCAACCAAATTGGCCCGGTTGCTAGGGAGGGTAGAATCACATGGGGTAACCTCCTCGTGGTCACTATAATGTGGTTCTCACTCTTGGTGGGGCACGTGGTGAGTTGTGTGTGGATGCCGCGGAGAATAGCGTGAAGCCTCCACACGCACTAGGTCTCCACTGTAACGCACTCAACAAGCCACTTGATAAGATGCGCGGATTGATGGTCTCAGACGCGGAGGCACCTGAGATTCGTCCTCCGCCACCCGGATTGAGGCAAGTCACTACGCCACCACGAGGAGAAAAATGGTTTCACAGGTCTCTTGGGTGGCGTCCAGAAAAGAATTTCTAGTTCTGTTTAAAACAGAATTAAGTGTTAAGAACAATACTTTTGGTCGATTTGTATTATCAGAGATTAATGTAGAGAAAAACGTAGCTTTCGCTTCCTTTACAGCTCTCTGATAGTTTGTTAAACGATCCTTGAAACCTGAAGTTTGTCTCTTTTACAACTGCGCTCAGCTTTTCTGCACTCTTGTCTGAGAGCGTGGGTGACGGTCTGTGAAGTACCCTTAATTCTCCTTGGCTTGAGCGGAGCGACATTATCAAGTGTAAAAGTACAAGATTTATTAAAAGCTTCAACCAATAATTCAGTGTCGAGTCCAGCTGAGACATCATCTGTAAAATGCATTAGATAAAATTCTGAAAACAGTTTGGCAGTAGATGAGTGAATGGACCGGGAGTGACGTAAGGGCTAAGAAAAAGTAGGGAGAGGACAAGTAGAGACAGACACAAACATTACTGAATAATGGTCAGAAATGCCAACATCTAAGACCTCTAAGTTGGATACAGAAAGACCATAAGATAACACAAGAGCTAATGTACGACCCATATTGTGAGTAGGACCAGTGACATGTCATACAAAATTTAAAGACTCAGTGAGGGAGATTAATTCATTTACCAGAGGTTTTGATGGACAGAATACGTGAATATTAAAATCCCCAAGAATCAGGAGTCTATCACCACGAGACACCAGTCCAGAGAGAAAGTCTGAAAATTGTTGGATGAAGTACTTATTAAATCTGGGAGGTCTGTACACAAGTGCACAGAAAGCAGGACCCAAGATGTCAGTCTTTAATAATTGGACCTCAGAACTGGAATACATGTCCATAGGCAGCATTCTGCATTTAAAAATGTTTCTAAAAACAGTGTCAATGCCACCTCCTCATCCTGAAATCCGTGGGGAATTTAAAAAGTCACAGCCTGGTGGCGATAGATCCCACAGGGCTATTTGTTCGCCAGGATTCAGCCAGGTCTCAGTGATGAATAAAAAGTCCAATGATTGTGATATAAAAAAGTCATTCAGAATAAAAGACTTGTTCTATATCGAACATGCATTAATGAGGGCCATCTTAATAGTGGCGACACCTGTGTGTTGTGGTGAAATAAATGATGTGCGTTTCAGCAAACTGAGATTATCAAAATTGACACCCCGCTTCACATCACTTTCACCAGATGGATGGTGATGGCATGAAGACCATATGGCCGGTATGTGATGGTTGTCAGAGGAATCAGTCGGTAATCTGCAGGGATGTTGGCGTGACCCTCGATGGACATACCGGGGGCGACATGCAATTCTAAGAGTAGCACAATAGTTATAAACTCCATCTGACAGGCGGGCCGAGGAATTCATACGCCATCAAAACAGAGATGTGTAGAATAAAACCATGTTGGAAAAAAGATGATTGCATGAACTTGCAAACAAGCAGGAAGCTCTTCACTGAAACTGGCCAACAGCAAAACTCCAACAGGCCAAGATGGGCAACAGAAGGCAGAACATCCTCAATAAATCCACCAGCACGACCCGAGTTCAAAGTCCACATGCTCCAGCCCCACTGGACATGGACGATGGACAAGGAATCAAACAGCCTATTTAAGACTGCACGTAGTAGTCCTGGCGAAGACCATCACTAAGTGCAGCTGTGTTAATTTCCTTTGAGGTAATCTGACAGTCTGAAAAAGTCAATAGTCCATAAGATTGTCCATAAAAGAGAAGCATAAAACTCGATTTCCTGAGGTCGTGCCTACAAAAGTCCACTAAAACAAAAGCATCTAAAAACATTGAAAAGAAGCTGGAGAGCAGCGGCAGACAAACACACCAGCGTTCACTCTACCGGAAGTCCTTCTACCTTGTTCTACCTTGTTTGCAGCCTCCACTTCTAGCAGATTATTCAGGGGATTTATGTTTAAGTCTGATAAATTCTGCTCGTGAAAAGACTGAGAAATTGTGGTCACTTGAGACCCAGTGTCAAGAAGGCAGTGGCAATCTTTGCCTTCAATACGAACTTGTGCTGTGCACTTGGCTCCAACCAGCCCCTTTGGTATATGAACAGAGCAGGATTGGGAATGACAAAATTTTGGATTGGCTTGGATCAGTGGGACTAAGCCTTCATGCACCTGCCCTCGTGCGTCCCTCCACAAGAGCTTCTTCTTGTTTAAAGAGTCAGAACTATACTGGCTGTCCCATAACTGTTGTCTTTCCCTTAACTGCCTCCTCTTGCTCTCTACTAGTGAAGGGTTTGGCTCGTGATTACACACAGAAGCAATGGGCCTGTCCTCACCACAATGAAAACAATAGCCAGGCTTAGACCTGTCAAGAGCCCTCTTAGTTGTGGTTGGAAGAGGATTCTTTGTAGAAAGTTTGTGAAAAGATGCTTTCATCATTTCAGTAGCACTCACTTGACGATTCGGGCACTGTTGCACATTTAATTCTGTGAGTTGACTTTGCAGTTTCAGATGTAGAACTGCATTTTTGTTTGGGGGGGGGGGTGGTACACTCTTTTCAACATGCTTGATCTTACATTTGGTAAGTTGGCTCTGAAGTTTGGCAACTTGCCTTTTTAACTCAGATACATCATCTTCGGTGTTCAGGTCTGGATCATTGTCAGTAGGGCAAATAGATACAATTTGAGAGGCAATTTTTTGCTTATGGGCTCCAAGATGTATCCTCATTCTGTTCTCTTTGGCAGTGTACTTTCCTCACTACCTAACTGTAAAAGCAATTCAGGAAAAGGAGGTGGATTGTCTCTCTTGTGCTCAAATTGGAGGCCTGCTATCAACACATTGTCCCAGCACCCTCGACAAAACTGTTTAAGCAGCTGCTTGTCAGCTTATTTGAAAAGAGATACCCCTCGCTTTATTGCCTTGGTAAGAGCTGTCTGCAACCGCTGTAAGTACAATGATGGTTTCTCACCAGCATATTGTAGCGTGTTTAAGAACTTGGCAAAAAGTTCATCGCCATCTTCTACAGTGTCAAATGCAGAGTCCAGTAAGTCTAGGTAAGCTGAAGGAAGGGCTTTTGAACCTAAGCGTTTGACTACGTCTACTGCTGGTGGTAGAAGGCTGTCTAGGATCTTTCTAGAATGATGTAGGTCAGAAAAGGAAGGATCTTGCAGAATAAGCTCAACATTTTTTCTCCAAGTTTCATAGTCAACTTCAGTACTTGGATGGGGACTTTTTCCTGAGAATGCTCTGAGCCTGAAAGGTACATGTGCCTGTGAAGTTGCTGCTTCACTCTTTACAATATGCTCCACTACCATGCGTTGAACTTCTGGTGGGTTTACATCAGTTACCTTAATGGTAGGTGATTTCTTCTCTGTTATTACTGTTCTGGCTGTAGCTGGGCTCTGACTTCCTTGGGTATGGTCAATGCCCTTAGGGGATTGAGAGGG